>NW_007733286.1:108449-111061 GCF_000696425.1 Galeopterus variegatus
GTATGTGGGATCCGAACCCTCGGGCGGGAGCGCCGCCACGCTTCCCAAGCGGCGCACTATCCAGTGCGCCACCGGGCCGGCCCAGAATCCCATTTTTTTTTAAAGAAATTGGTAAAATAGTAAGTTGGAAAAAAAGTTATATATAAGTATAAAAGCAAATGAAGCAAATACAAGGCATTATACAGGTAATATAACTTATTTTTAAAATAAAGACAATGCAAAGTAAGGCAGTGATTATTTTAAAGCAGGGATGATTTAGAGCATGTTTCAGTGAGGTCATCTGACTATTTTTGAACACCAGTTTTCAAGTAAAATAATCCAAATAAGATTTTAATAGGGGTGAAGAATGCAAAAGCAGGAATGAGTAAGGTTATATGGGAGATAATGCCAAAGCATGTTGAGGGATTGAATTTGATAGTTAATTCAATGTCTTAAAGTGAAGAATTGGTACTTGATGGTAAGAAAGAAGCAAAGCAAAATTCCCAAATAGATAAAGAGTGTAGCTGGAATGATTACACTTATTTGGTGACAATGGATTCTGGGGTTGAAGAATACTGAGAAATTTAATGTGTTAGATAATGGGATGTTGGGAAAATAGAATAGTTTGGTCAAGGCCCTCACCTCCGGTCCCATTGGCTGTGGGTTAGCACATTCACTGTAAGCAAATTGTGTGTGTGTGTGTGTGTGTGTGTGTGTGTGTGTGTGTGTGTGCGCGGAGTTAGTGCGCATAAGCACCAATATATCTTTTTAGTTTTGTTGCTACTCTTGTGTTCTTCAGAGAGACAGAGAGGGAGAGAAAGGAGTTTTAGTGAAGCAGGTGGGTGGGCGTCAACCTCAGGCATCCGCCCTGCGCAGCCATGCTTTCCAACCTATGGCTCCAGGGACCTTTTGGCCGATTACCTAGCTCATAGACCTGCATAAAGGGGTTTGGTGACCCAGCCTGGCATGTGAAGGGTTTGTGACCCAGACTAGACAATGAGCTTGAGGGGTCTGGGAGCACCAGACCCAGCCCTAGCTCAGCAATTGGCCCAGTCAACAGGATTACCGGCAGGTAAAGAGCCCGACAACTAGCGTGGTCGTGTAGCTAGACATGCGAGGTGAAGAAAAAGAAAAAAGTGGCAGGTTGGAGAGAAGTAATAAGAAACTGTTGCCAAATGGCACACGTGTTAGTAAGTGTCACAATGAAACATGTGTAGATGGTATCCTCTGGGAAGTGCACTCGTACTGTGTATGACAGGTACATCTTAGCTGAATTTCTTAGTGTGTCCTAAAGCAGCCGAGGAGAGTCTACTACAGTTATCCTTAAAGTGTGGCCCTCATTTCTCATTTCACCTCTGCCCACTCTTCTGGAAGAAATGCCTGGTCCCCCCATACCTCTAAAAAAGAAAAAAAAAAGAAACCTCTTAATTTATTTGCTTTCCAAGGTAAAAATAAACTGTATTTTTCAACAGTAAATCTTAATATAGGGTGTGTTTAATCTATGACCTTACATTTTATATTACATGTGTAAAATTGAAAAAAGTTATTTTCCTAGACAAAAACTGAGGCTCTTTATTTAGGGCCAAAAATAAAATATACAACCTAATTAAATTATTCTTTCCACCTTTGCTAATTCCAATGAATAAAATTAGACGATTATGATCCACATTTACTTATTGTTCTATGCTCTGCTTTTCTATTTACATATTGTTTCATGTTAACATGGTCATTTGTTTTCCATATGTGATAAATCATTCAGAAACACTTTTTAGTGTTTTTCAAACATTTTCATATACCAACATTGTAGGATAAGACACCTTCCAATCAGCAGCAATGTGTTTCCTTATATAACGTGCAAGGAAACACCCCTAACAGAGGTTGAGGAGCATCTCTTCTACCTACCTCTCCTCTTCCTCCATTTCGGACCATTTAGCTGACTCCTCCCTTTTTTTTAATCACTTGTGTATGGCAATTGAAAAGATCATGTAAACGATATTATAAAAATAGCTATTTTAAAATGTTTTTTCTTTGGGACATATTTACAAAGTTAGAAATAACAGATCATAGGATCTAGTAAGTACTATAGTGCTTGTTAAATTAAGTACCTGTTTCACAGGTACCTTCATTTATTCAAAAACTACTCACTGATGTCTAACTAGGTGGCAGGCACGGCTCTAGGCACTGAAAATACAAAATGGAAAAATAAACAAACACCAAAAATCCCTGTCCTTGTAGATTAAACATTCTAGCAAAGATAGAAAAATGATAAACAAAATAGAAATACTGTTGGTCCTACAATAATATTCCTGTGAAAAGACAGTAAGTGTGTTAAGGGTAGTTGCAGGAGTGCTATTTTATATTGGATGACCATGGAAAGCCTAGATCGTAACAAAATACTGGAGCAGAGGTCAGAGGAGCAAGGGAGTAAACCCTGAACATATACAGGGGCAGCAGAAATGCCTGAGGCTGAAAGGCAGTCAACATTAAGGAACAGTGCAGCCTCTGTGGCTGGAGCCAAGTGATATAGGAGATGAGTAACAGAAAGTGAATCCAGAGAATTGAGGACAGTCTGCAGATCAGGCGGGGCTTTGTAAGGCCTTTGGCTTTTACTCTGCAAAAGATGGGAAGCCATT
>NW_007733286.1:112553-113946 GCF_000696425.1 Galeopterus variegatus
TTTTTTTTTAAATCTAGATTATTGAAATAGACCTCTTACTGTTGGTCATGACTCCTGTCTTCCTCATCTCCACCAATGCATCAGGGATGGTCATTTACTTTACTGCAATGAAGGCTCTGCTAACATGCAAACAGCATAAGCCTGCTGCCCTGCTCAAAATTATTCAGGTCTTCCCATAAGACACGTCACGCCAAGTAAACCCTTACTCTATGGCTGCAGTGTCCTTTGTGGTTTGACCTTCATGTTCCTGAAAAGCCTCATCTGTTGTCGTCCTCCAGCACATTAAAATCTGGCAAACTCATCATTCCCTGACACTTTGTGCGTTCTCAAATCTCTCAGCTTTTTCAAATGTTGTTTTTCCTTTGCATGCTTTTCACATTCGTAGACCTGTAATACTTCATCCATGAAGTCTCATTTCAAGAGACCGCTAATCGCTCCTATGAAAACTTCTCTCGCTCACTCGGGTTCGACTGGTGACTAGGAATGAGCTGTCAACATTTTCTCTTGTTATATGCTTTACACACAGAATTTACTCAATATGATGATTGTGAGATTTAATTTTAACATGTTAAAAAGGCTAAATAGTGCTGAGCTCATAAGATTTAATCTTAATAAATATTAGCAATTACTACTATTTTTTATCAACTGAAACAGTGTATCATTATAGCATGTGTTTGTCTCACCATTAGACATTAAACTCTTTGAGTGCAAGATCCATATCGTCTCAATTTTGTATGCTGGAAGGCTTATTTTTTCCACATTTAGATAAGACCGGGTATGGAATGTGTGCAAAGCAACATTATAAAATGAATTTGCACCTGCACGGACTGAAATGCAAGCAATGTCAGTATTCAAAAAAGCATTGATATCTGAAAGTTTCAACCATTTATGCTTTTCTTCCCTGGTCACTCAAGTCAATACAGTGTGTGCATGCATGTATGTGCATGTATATATATGCAGAAGTGTGTATGTACACATATATGCATGTGTGTAGGTATGCATATATGCATGCAAACATTCTTTGGAGTCCTCTCACTGAAGTAGGCATCCCTCGACCTTTCCAATTAAGCCCAAAATACATATTTGCAAGTCTGAATGCCATCTGTTTTCTGCCACATGACTGCCTACCTCTGATTCTGAGTTTGGTATAGATGTGTGTCACTGGCATCTGTAACTGTATATATTCAGAGTCATCATTGTTGTCATTTCTTATCCTGCCACCTAAGCTAAAAACTTCAAAGCCATCCTCAACATCCTTATTCCCCTGTGAACACTTCCAATTCAGCACAGAATCATCTCTAGGATGTCTCTTAAACATCCTACTACACTGCAATTTAATTGCCACTCATTTCTGAGTTTAGGCTTTTCAACACCTAAGTCTGACCTCCAACCA
>NW_007733287.1:0-658 GCF_000696425.1 Galeopterus variegatus
TTACAGAATGGAATGCTACTCGGCCATAAAAAAGAATGAAATTCTGCCATTCAAATTAGATTTAAAAAAAAAAAAAAAAGAGTAAAAGCAAACTAATACTGCCTGCAAGAAACAAACTTCAAATACAAGGACAGAAGTAGGTTAAAAGTAAAAGCATGGAAAATGACATATTATAATAACTGTAATCAAAATGAAACTAATGTGGCTATTTTAATATCAAAGTAAATTTTAGAATGTTGCTTTGCCTCCCATGGATTTGTCACCCCTCTTCCCCTGGGTGACGGAGCCACAAAGGATTACTCAAAGCCCATCTCTTCTGAGCAGTGAGAAGCCCTGAAGGGATTAATCTCCTGGAATCCTCAAAAGAGAGGCATTCCTTCCATTTGGCAAATTAACCAGGAACTGGGGTTCTCACCTCACATTTATTCTCCAGACCAGAAAGTTACAGGAAAAGAACATAGGGGGGTTATAGTTTAACAATATAGGCTGGTAACCTTCAGTGAAACAAGCAAGGGACATTCTGTAATGCAATTTTCAAGAGGTTAAGTCGATCCACCAACAAAAGCTTGATCTTAACAAACATTCTCTCTCCCTACAACAATTTCCCAGTATCTTTACATATTAATCAGTAACTTGTCTGTCCTTGAGCCAGCAACCT
>NW_007733287.1:2418-3536 GCF_000696425.1 Galeopterus variegatus
GGGGTGTTTGACAAAAAAATCAGCAGCAATTGTTTGACAATGTGGCTGTCAGACAACGTAGATTGCAGTTGGGGTGAACAATATGTCAACCAAAAAGCTTAAAAGGAAAATCTGGGGAATGATATGCCCATAGGGGGTGTTATAGACTGAATTGTACAATAACAAATGAAAATTTCACCAGAGGAGCTCAGCTGCAGAGTTGAACAGACAGAAGAATCAATCAACTTGAAGTTAGGTCAATTGAGATTATCCAATCTGAGAAAGAGGGGGGGAAATAAGAGAATAAAGAAATACGAACACAGCCTCAGAGACTAGTAGGCCAAAAAGAAGAAACAACCCAAGTGCATATCAATTGATTGACAGATAAACAAAATGTGGTATATCCATACAATAGAATATTATTCAGCCATAAAAATAATGAAGTACTGGGGCCGGCCCGGTGGCGCACAGCTACAGTGCACCGCTTGGGAGCACGGTGGCGCTCACACCGAGGGTTCAGATCCCACATACAGACCGGTTCCCACTCACTGGTTGAGCGAGGTGCGGGCNAGAGAGAGAGAGAGAGAAAACCAACAAAGCCAGAAGCTGTTTATTTAAGAATATATTTTTTAAAATTGATTAACCTCTAGCCAGACTGATCAGTAACAAAAAGAGTAAAGACAGAAATGGGAGGGGTAAAATTATTATTAGTTTTACTGATATTAAAATGATAATAAGGTAACATTATGAATAACTTTTTGACAATAATTCAACAATGTGAATGAAATAGATATACTACTTGAAAGACACAAACTACAAAAGCTTGCTCAAAAAAAAAATAGGATATCAGCAGAAACGGAGAAGTAAGAACCTCCCAAAATACTCTCCTTTAAAGAAGCAATTATAATACCAGCAAATATCAACATTTCAGAACCCTGGAAATTACCCAAAGGCTTACAACAATTTACAGAGCATTTGTTCAAGAGAAACAAATGAATATCATAAGAACAGTGAGCTTTGTGGCATTTTAACTTGCTCTATTTCTCTCCACCTCTCTCCAGATCAGCAGTAGCCTTGAAAATTGATAGCCTGCAATCACTAAGTCATGTGAGGGGACACAATAGGTTTGAAGCTCTGCT
>NW_007733287.1:5231-6699 GCF_000696425.1 Galeopterus variegatus
GACACTGAGGGTTGCGATCCATTGCCAGACACGAAAAAAGACAAAAAGGAAAAAAATAAAAAATAATGAAGTACTGATACATGCCACAATATGGATAAACTTTTAAAATATTATGTTAAAAGAAAGAATCCAGATGCCACAAAAGAATCCAAAATGCCACATATTGTATGATTCCATTTATATGAACTATGTAAGATAGGTAAATCCTGAGACAGAAAGTAGATTAGTGGTCTTGAGGGGCTTCAGGAGAGAGGAGAATGGAAACTGACTGCCGATGGGGGTAGAGTTTCTTTTGGGGGCAATAAAAACTTTCTGAAATTAGATGGTGATGATGGTTGCACAACTTAGTGTTATATATACTAAAATACTCCAAAGTGTACACTTTAAAAGGGTATGTGAATTATACCCCAGTTAAAAAAAAAATGAAAAAAGAAAAGGTATATGAAAACGAAAAGTTTAAAAGAAATAAATAGAAATAAATAATTCTATGCCTGTTAACAACATTGAATTTTTAGTTTAAAATCTGCCCCAAAAGATGGGTTGAATGGTGAATCCTATGAAATATTAAAGAATTCTGTGCAAACTTTTCCAGAATATTTCTAAAGAAGGAATACTTCCCAACTCATTCTATGATTACCTTGTTATCAAAACCAACAAAGACCAAAATTACCAAAAAAAAAAAAGAAAAGAAAACCACAAATCAATATCCTTTACCAAATAAAATTCAAAAGTTCTAAACAAATTTAACAATATATAATAAAGACAATACATCATAATGAGGTGAAGTTTATAATAGAGATAATAAGGATAACACATCATAATGGAATTTGTTACAAGAATGCATGGTTTGTTAAACATTTAGAAATTAATCAATAAAATTCATCATTTTAAAAAACCAACTAAATATGTGTTTGTTTACATATATGTAAAACATATCTGGCAAAACATCTACTTCTGATTATTTAAAAACTCTCAGAAAACTAGGAATAAAAGTGCACTTCCTCAGCCTGATAAAGGACATCCACAAAAAACCTACAGCTTACATCATACTTGATATAAAAGACTGAATGTTTATCTCCCAATATAGAAATAACTCAAGACATTTTTCCTCACCACTTCTTTTCAACATAGTACTGGAGGTTTTAGCCAGTGCAATAAGACAAAAAAGAGAGAGAGAGCGGGCCGGCCCGGTGGCGCACTGCTACAGTCGGCGCTCCCGCCGAGGGTTCGGATCCCACATACAGACTGGTTCCCGCTCACTGGCTGAGCGAGGTGCGGGCGCAGCGCCGAGGGTTGCGATCCCGTTGCCGGTCCCGGTCCCGTACGGGCATGACACTGAGGGTTGCGATCCGTTGCCGGACACGAAAAAAAGACAGCAAAAAGGAAAAGAAAAAAAAGAGAGAGAGAGAAGGAAGGAAGGAAGGAAGGAAGGAAGGAAGGAAAGAAAGGAAAGGAAAGGAAAGGAAAG
>NW_007733287.1:7837-10300 GCF_000696425.1 Galeopterus variegatus
AAGAAAAATAGGGAGGGAGAAATAAAGGCATCCAGACTGGAAAGAAAGAAGTGAAAACTGTATTTGTAGACAATGTGATTGCCTACATAAAATAAAATCTACAAAAAGCTAATAAATGAATTTAGCAAGGTTGTAGGATACAAGTTCAATATGCAAAAATCAATTGCCTTAATATATACTAGCAAAAGAATAATTGAGAATTTAAAATTTAAAACACTATACCATCGAAAAAATGAAATAATAAAAGATAAATCTGACAAAAGTCGTGCAAACCCTAAAAACCACAAGATGAAGGGACAGTAAGTAGCTAGCTAACCAAAGGAAACTCCTTTTATCACAACAAACCGTAAAAAGTTGTAGTTCCCTAAAAACCACAAAATATCACTCAGAGACATTAAAGAAGACCTAGATAAAGAGTTGCACCATATTCACAGATTGAAATACTCATTATTGTTAAGATATCAATTTTTCACAAATTGATCTGTAGATTTAACGCAATCCCAATTAAAATCTAAGCTGGCTTTTTTTTTTTTTTTCCTTTTTGTCTTTTTTCGTGACCGGCAAGGGATCGCAACCCTCGGTGTTGCGCCCGCTCCTCGTTCAGCCAGTGAGCGGCCATTCTGTATGTGGGATCTGAACCCTCGGCAGGAGCGCCACCGCGCTCCCAAGCGGCGCACTGTAGCAGTGCGCCACCGGGCCGGCCCCTAAGCTGGCTTTTTTTGCAGGAATGGAAAAGTGCATTCTAAAATTCATATGAAAATGCAAAATACATACAATAGCCAAAATAGTCTTGAAAAAGAACAAAGTTGAACTGACATGACCTAATTTCAAGACTTACTACAATAATAATCAAGATATTGTAAAGATAGACAAATAGATCGATGAAACAGAACAGAGAATCCAGAAGTACACCCACACCTATATGAACAATTGATTTTTTTTTTACAAAGTTGCAAAGGCAGCACAGTGGGAAAAGGGTAGCCTTTCTAACAAATGGTAATAGAACAGTTGGATATTCACATGCAAAAAATGAACTTTAATCCATACCTATTTATACCTCACACCATATAAGAATGGATTATTGACCTAAATATAAAAACCTTAAACTGAAAAACTTCTATAAGAAAACACAGGGAAAAAAATCTTTGTGACCTTAGCACAGGCAAAGATTCCTTAGATAAGACACCAAAAGGATGATCCATAAAAGAAAAAAATAGATAAACTGGACTTCATCAAAATTAAGAACTTCTGCTCTTCAAAAGATGCTGTCAAGAGAATGAAAAGAAAAGCCACAGACTGGGAGAATATGTTTGGAAATTATATATCTAACGAAAGATTTATATACAAAGTAGAGAACTCTCCAAACTCAAAAACAATATTAACAACCCAATTTTTAAATGGGCAAAAAAGATTTGAACATTCTATCAAAGAAGATATATGGATAGCAAATAAGCTCATAAAATATTCAATAAATTAGTCATTCAGAAAATTCAAGTTAAAACCACTATGAGATATTACCACATACCTAAGAGAATGGCTAAAACAGAAAAGATCATGCCAAATGTTAGCAAGAATGTGGAAATTTTCATACACTGCTGTCAAGAATGTAAAACAGTATGACGACTTTGGAAAACAGATTGACAGTTTCTTAAAAAGCTAAATGTCACCTAACATATTATCCAGAAATTTCACTTGTAGATATTTATCCAAAAGAAAAGAAGCATATGCAAAATCTTGCACATAAATATTCTTAGCAACTTTATTTGTAATAGACCAAAACTAGAAACAGTCCAAATGTCTATCAACAAGTGAACAGATAAACATATATATATATATATATATATATATACACACACACACACATATACACATGTATATATAGAGAGACACACACAGTAAAATACTATTCAGCAATAAAAAGAATAACCTCTTAATACATGCAATGACGTGGATATATTTCAATATAATTATACTGAATGAAAGAAGCCAGAATAAAAGAGTACTGTATGATTATATTTATAAAATTCTAGAAAATGTAAACTAAAGGCACAAAAAAAGGTGATCAGCGTCTGCCTAGGCATGGAGGTTGGGCAGGGAGGGGCAGAAGGGAGGGATGACAGCATGAGAAAAGGAGCAGCATGAGAAAACATTTCGGGGTGACGGATATATTAATTATGTTGATCATGATGATGTTTCACAGGTTTTTAGATACGTCAAAATTTATCAACTTGTACAGTTGATAGGCACAGTTAATTTTATGCCAATTATACCTCAATAAAGCTGTGAAACATATATTTAGTCAATATCTCAAGGAGCACTCTGGACTTAGGCCAAGGTTTATCTCACTGTTGGCAGATATAAATCCATATTTCAAACAGTCTTCTTTATAATTATGCATTTTCGATGGGCTTCCTATGAATTTTATCATCATAAAAATATTATGGAATTTATTGTCATAATTTT
>NW_007733287.1:10591-33732 GCF_000696425.1 Galeopterus variegatus
GATGGGCTTCCTATGAATTTTATCATCATAAAAATATTATGGAATTTATTGTCATAATTTTTACATCATAATAAGGCTGGCAAAAAGCTGCGACTATGAGTAGGAGAAGTGTCATTTCCTCCATAGGGCCACTTGGACTGTGGTCTGCAGCACATGTGTTTATTTAGCGGCCCAGGATGAAGGGACAGTAGCTAGCTACACAAATGAAACTCCTTTTATCACAACCGCAGAGACACAAGAGGGCATTGCAAACTCTTTTTTGTGTCATATTAGCTAACATCTCATTGGCCAAAGCCAGTCATGCTGAGCCCAAAGTCAGGAGATAGGGAAATACACTGTGGTGGAAATGGACTGGAAGTTTTTGAATGCTTGTAATAGTTATCTACTACAATCCACTCTCTTTTTTACATAGTCCCTTCCCACATACAAAAATACATTCCCCCACATCTAAGACCCACAAAAGTTTCATCAAAATCATGATCTCAGGCTCAAAAATCAAGATTTTCATGATCAACTTAGGTCCATTTGCAGTTCCTCTTGCTCTGGAGACCTATGAAATACAAAGACAAGTTTTCTTTTTCACACTAACCACACACACGAGAGGATCTACAAAACCACATAAGTACTCCCATTTTGAAACCGGAAAATAAAATAAAATAAAAAGTATATAGCAATCACTAGACAATAGAAATTCTAAAATCCCACTTGGCAAAGGTAAGGTTTTCTCACCTTAAAGGTTGAGAATATTCCTTGATTAGACTCTGTTCTGCCCCTGGACGTGGCTCCTTAGTCCATTGTTTCCCACGGCTCTTGCTTCTGACCTTTGAAAATTCCATCCTTTTCCATATACTCTTTGGAAATTCTAAGGAAAGCACTGGAGAATATGTCTTTTTGGGCAGCTGCGCATTCTGCATCTAGAAAGTTGGGAACATATCTCTAACAATCATAGTCTTTTAGTCCAGAGACTATTATTTGGCCAATACAAATCTCAAAAACTTCATGTGTTTCTTATGTATTAGATTCCAGTCAACTCCATGTGCCAAAAACACCACAATCCTTTTCGAAATAGTCCCTTCTTTCTCTAGACTTAATGACTGGCACTTTGGGCAGATCAGGCTGATGTAGGACCATGCTCTTAAATTTTTCAGAAGCCCTTTTGTCTAAATGAAAGCATCAGCTAGAACAGAGCTTCTCAAAATATCTGTGATAAGGGACCAGGGATTTTTTCCCAATTCACTATAGATTGATACTTTTAAAGTACAATAAAAATATGACAGTAATGTCAAATTTCTATAAAACCCTCCAATACTTCATCTTCTTACTTGACCCAGCCTCTGCCTCCCTCAACTATCTCACCCCTCCTGCCTCCTGCTAGCTCACTATGCTCCAGCCATAGTGGCCTTATGTTCTGCTTCTTAAACCCACCAACTCATTTCTGCCTCAAGAATTTTGCACTAACAGTCTCTTAAAACTGGGACTTTCTTCCCGCCAATCTTTGCCTGGCTAGCTCCTTCTGGTAGTTCAAGTTTCAACTTAGATACTATCTTCTCAAAGAGACACTTTCTAACCCCCAATTAAAATGGCCACAGTCACTCTCTACCATATCATTGTGATATATTTTATTTATAGTACTTATCACCAACTGATATTTCTTACACGTTTGTTTGTAGCATTTGTTATGTCTGTCTCTATCACCATTTCCTCCCTCTAAGATCTACGAAAGGCAAAACCATGTCTACCTTATACACTGCTGAATCCTAGCAGATATATCCGTGACCAAAGTACTCTTGATTAAGTAATAAATGATGAACAAATGGTCGAGTCTGAGCTATACATGTACATATATACACACATACAAGTATACATACACATATGATATATATATAGAGAGAGAGAGAGATGCACACACACATATTTGAAGGTCATCAGCCATATAGACGTTAACTAAAATAATGAGCATGAGTTAGAGTTCCCAATAAAAGAGTAGAAATAAAAAATGAATCCTAGGATAAAACCCCGAGAAACACCAACATTTATTCCCGGGACAGAGAGAAGAAAAAGAGCTAGTGAAGGAACTTGTGAGAAAAATAAAATAAAATAAAATAAGAATGGTCAAAAAGAAACACTGGAAAGTTGTGTTCCAGAAACCAGAGAGTTTTAAGAATCAAACGGTGATCACAAATGTCAAATGCTGTGGAACAAACAGGATATAGCCTGAGCAGAGGCCATTGGATCTGGAAATCAGGTAGACACTGAAAAACTTCAGTGTGTGACAGGGCAAAAGTGAAAACCCTGTGCTCCAGAGAGAGAATGGAGGTCTCGAGGGGAGCATCAGGGGTCTCCTTTAAAGATGGTAGTGTGTTGGATGTAAGCATGGGTCCAGGAGGAAGGCAGTCAAAATATTTGAGAAGTGTGAGTGGTAGTCTGGATGGGTGGCAAAGGTAGATCTTTGGCAAGTGAAAAGGAGAAAAGAAATCCAAGAATTGGCCAAAGCAGTACTCTAGTTGTCGAGGGGAAGGAAACATCAAAAAATAGGTTTTTAGTTGGTTTTAGTGGTATTGCTGTCCTATGTGATTTCAAGTTATTGATTTTCTCCAGTAAGTCTTGCAGGTATAACAGAGCAATCGTGGTCTTACAGCAGCAGACAATCAAACTTCTGGTGAGCTCATGCACAATCAGTTGACAAACACAGAGTAGCCTAATTAGCTATTCTTTAGATTCCCTCACTGTGGGCTGTTGTGAGGGTCAAAAGAGGTTATGTGTATGAAAGTACACAGCCAGCTATAACAGAAATACAAATAGAAAATGTTATTAAGGCTCTACTTGGTTCTGCGATTAGTTCACAGAATTAGAAGCCTGGATTCACAACCGTCTTTGCTGAACAAAGAGTTGCTTGGCTGCCAGAGGCCTAGCACATGGGAAGGCAGAGAGAGCTGTGCATTTCTTGTTGTCAGTGCCCTAAACTAGTCATGGTTTCTGGTGAAGAGCACAGACAGCAGTGCCTGCTAGGCCTGTCTCCTCGCTGCCTCTCTAGAAATGTGGAGAGAAAGTTGTTCTATTGGCCACAGGTCACAGTAAGGCAATCAGAAAAAAAGTCAAGGGAAAACTCACCTGTCAGTTAATTCCATTGATTTTTCTGAGCACTGGTTATAGATAAGACCCTAGTCTTGGTAGATGTTTATGGTGGAAAGAATGTGAAAGTCAGTTAGGTCAGAGAGATCCGAGTTCAAATCATATGCACCATTGATCAGCTTTACAATCTTCCACAAACCACTTCACCTCTCCATTCCCCTGTTTCTTTATAAAACGGGGATGATAATATCTATCACACGGGATTGTTATCAGAATTAAATAAGGTGGTGCATACAAGCCCCCAGCACAGAGCAGCTCAGAGCAGGTGCTCAGTGAATTCATTCCCTACTAGGCCGTGTGGAACATGAGAGCAGGGAACAGCGTGATAAAGTCGCAGACATAACTGGGAGAGGATGTGATGGGGCCCTGACAGAAATAAAGATCGAGCACTATGTAAGTTCAACGAAGGCGAAATTACACCACACCCATGGTCATGAAAGAAACAGCATTCAAGACAGGCTTTGAAAGGCAGAAATGGACTTGAAACATGGAAATGAATTCAAACTCTTACAATAATGTGCTCCTCCTGACCATCATGCTAGAGGGCAGACTGTGGAACCGGAGTGAAAAGGCACCTGAGAAGACTAGGAAAATGGAAGGTGATATAGGTCCCTTCATGATATATGTCTGGGAGAATGGTACCCAAAGATCGTGGCAAATCCAATTACAAAATATATGCAATTTCAGCTTTATATTTAACAGTTTATTTTCTCTTCTTTTTTCTTTTCTTTTTTTTTTTGCATGTATTAGTGACAGTGGAAATAGTATTTGGAGAAGTATAAAATTATCATACTTAATTATTTGAATCAAAGTCAAAATGAGAACTACCATGAATGTTAGCATGTTTTTCAAATTCTATGTGGAATTGGATGTATCGTGCTCCAATGGAATTCTGAAATGAGGTCAACTTCTGGCAGGTCACACGACTAACTCTATTAAGCCACTGTTCTGTGATCAGCTCCATATGCGTCACCCTTCTGCTGGGTAATTTTGTGCTCAGTCTAAAGATGTTATGAAAAATAGTAAAATTTTGGTATATTGTCAAAGGTCACACAATATTATAAAAATCCAGATACAAATGTATAATTGGTTCAAAATCTGAGAACAAGATATCATCTCACTTAGAGCTTACCATAATATTATTTTGTTCTCCCAGTGAAAATCACTTAGGAAGAAAAAAAAAATCTATCTCTGCAATGCATGAGCCTTGATTATATCTTACATCAGGAAAGAATAAAATAAAAATAAAATAGCTACAAAAGGTATTTGGAGTCAATTAGATAAATTCAAATATGGAAAATATTGTTTGATGGAATTACTATTTATTTCTTAAGTATGATAATGGTTGTTAAGTTATTAAGAAGAATTTCCTTACTCTCAGAAGATGTGAGTGTTATGGTGTCTGCAACCAACTTTCAAATGCTTCAACAAAATATGTATATGTATATTTTGTATATACGAGGGAAAGGAGAGAAAGAGATAGAGGGAGAGAAAGGGAAGGGAGGGACAGGGGAGAGGTTGACAGAGGGAGAGATACGTAGAGAAAGAGACAATGAGAGTACTCAAATGTGGCAAAATGTTAACGATTGTTGAATTTAGGTGAATACAAGTGCTTCTACTATTCTTTTAACTATTCTTTATATTTGAAATGCTTTTACATAAAAATATTGGTAAAATAAAAATATTTTATCCTTTATTAAATCTAACTTTACATCAAAATAGAATGTCAAGAATTACAAGAAATCTGTTTAAATGACAAATAGAAGTGATTCATGAAAATTCATTGCATGTTTTCTGGATATTTATTAAATATGCCTGGCGAAAAAAAGTGTGAAGGCTGAAGTGTGCTGTTTGTCTTTCCTGTGCTGCCGCAGTATCACACTGCCACTCACACATTCATTGATAAAGCCGGATGATGAATCCCAAGTTTAATATAACCATCTATCTCTATGCCACTTGCACAACTTTTCGTATGGATATTTTAATTTTAGTTTTTCTATAAAACTATCATATGCTAGAATATACTACAAGCATTAATCCAATAAAGATCAGTTTTTCTAAGAGAAACTAATATTACCCACATACAGATGTTCTTCAATAAAGTGCCAAATTCACCGCCCTTTAAGTGACAAATTAGGATTAGATCAAACCATGAAACAGTAATTTATACAACCAAAAGTGCAGAGAAAATGAGAGAGATGAAGTGTAATGTCAACACTGAACACCTTTGTTATGCCACAATGCAGTTGCAGCTATACAATTGCAGTACAAGAGCCAGTGTGTAGATAAAAATGCAGTAGTGCATGCAAATATTCCTTGAGGTATGTATTCCTTTTCTTCACAGAAATCAGTGCCGCTGATAAACAGTACATACAGATGCATTTGCTTTGTATGTACAGTTTTACCCATAAAATTGTATTTAAAGTTACTCCAGTTTATCTAAGAACAGGGATCATATTTCTAAATTTTCCTCCTTGGAGTTACAGGTAGATAGGAAGAATAAGGTCTGGTGTTCAGGCTGATTATAGCTAATAATATTGTAACGCATATTCCTAAATAGCTAAAAAAGAGGATTTTAAATGTAATCACCATAAAAAAAAGATAAATGTTCAGGTGACGGATATGCAATCTACTCTATGTGAATCATTGTATTGAGACAACACATTGTATGACACAAATATGTACAATTTTTAAAAATTAAAATGAAATAAAATTTCTGAATTATCTTTACTATAGAAAATGAATTTCAATTGAGGGAGTAGAAATAAATTAGCATAAAATCTGTTGGGGTGAGGATATAAAGGTCAAGAAAGAGTAATGTTTCTGATAATATTCCAAAATTTTCTACATTCACTTTGAAGTGCATAAATGTAAAAATTTGTACAACAGTCTCACATATATTATCAGGCTACATGCAAGGAACTTGATTTTTAATTAAAATATCTAAACACAATGAGCAAGCACATGTGTCATATGCTGTGTTTAAGATACAAATTGAAAACAGGCAATGACGGTATCCATCATAAATTAATGTTTACAATCTTTTATTAAATTATCAAACATAACTCTCACAGATAAGAGCAGAACCATGGAGTACACAAAAATGTTATGCCATTTCTACAATTCTGTTCAGAAAAATAACTCAGTCTAGAGACAATCCTTCGTGGCTCCTGGAAATGCAGATCACAACTGGTACCCTGATTGCCTGATACTTGCACATGTGAACATACATCACATTTACTCACCCGGGACCTCTTTTGCCTAGAAAATTTCAATGTTTTGAGAGTACACACTTAACATTTTGGTAATATTTAATTTAGTCTAAAAATCATAATGATGAGAAGTGCCCCAAAATGGAATGATCTGCATCAGGAAGTTGTGAATTCTCTTTCACAGGCAGTGTTCAAGCAAAGATCAACCTCTTAATTGTAGGGTTGTGGCGGGAATATAAGCACCAGATAGGGGATTGGATCAGGTCCCTTACAACTCTGAAAATCTGTTGCTGTATGATTTCTATAGGTTTAAAGACATAAAAAGATGGATTTTTATGATTTTGAAAATCTAGATTTTTTTTTTATTTTGGGGAAATGCAAAAGTTGCCTCAATTTTCTAACTTCTGTTTTTCTCTTATGGAAAGATGGTAGATCTTAAAATGGTCTTCTCTTATAAGCCCTCAATATTTATTGTACACATACGGGAAATAAATGATATTTTCTTATGTCACAACTCCAGTATATGTTGATGGTGTTAGAAATACATTAGTAGACAGTGGTAGCCAACCTCTGACCTGCAGATACTGACCTAAGCAGATTTACAGGTGAATGAAATAAATGGTCTCTTATCACAAAACGAACAAGTGAAGGCTCTTGGAAAGTGACTATTAGGGCACCAGTGGAGGTTGAACAGGAGAGCTGGAATTAACATATTATGTTTATAGGTTACATATATCACACAAGACAATGATTCAACTGACCATCCAGAGATTTCTGTTTTTAGCTGGCCTTTGAATGTTGGCAACTTCAGCAATTTCTCCTCATGTGAATAATGATCTGACAATTTTAACACTTAATTTTGTAACTTGTCAGTTTTCTCTCCATCAAAACTTTCTTTCAATTTTTTTTCTAGAATTATCTCATACACCAAAGTCAAAACTACTATGATAATTCTAATTTGCCATTTTTTATATCTGATGTTCTCATGGAATGTTTAAAACTACCTGAGAGTTTAGAAAATGTATCAAAAATCTGTTTACTTTGACTTTCTGCACACTTATAAGTGGTTTTATTTTAACACTTATCAATTCATTGATATTTTTATCTCAAAGACAATTTTCATGAAAATTTTTACTGTAATATCTCATTTTTATTTCAAACTGCTCTATTCCAGTTCAACACCAAAAGCTTTTATATATCACTGTTAATAAAGTGTTAGAAATATAAATATGCATTTGTACTTTAACTTCATGCAATGTTCATCACACTAATTTTTATATAAACAAGTAATGTTAATTTTATGTCTCTTTCATATCCATTATTTCCCTGTTAAGAATTCTTAATAAATAGATGTGCTACCATCTAAAAGCTGTATATTTACATACTCCTAGACATAAATTACTGTACATCAGCAAAACATAAAATCATTTCACAATTTTTTTTTAATTCTAGGTATAAAACAAAGAAGACTACAATAACATAATAACATTTGTACTTAGGTTCATCACATGCATGCATACAACATACTCAGATACTGATCTTATGTTATTTGAAAATGATTAATTTCCTACTAACACTGTAATAGAATTTTGTTCCTCTAGAAGGTTGTCAAAAAAACTCAGTGGCTATTATTCAAGGCCACAGCTTACTAATGCAAAGTGAAAAATTTAGTCACATTCAGACACCAGCAGTCAATGATCATTACACATACTTCTTATATTCCTCACCAACTTAAGAATCTATAACCTGATTTATAAGAAAGAAGATTTAGATTCCTTTTTCTTTCATTGGATATTTGAACACTAGTATATACAATCATAACCTGATAATTTTAGAAAATAATAAAATTTTAAAATTTTATATTTAAGAAACATAATGTTTAAGTTACCAATAAGCATAAGGACATGAATAAAATTAATTTAAAAACTAACATCTGTTATTTTTATCTATATTCTCAAGTATTTCATAAGCAATTATTTTTATTGAGTATATTTCTTGGAATATTATTTCAGGACTGAGATATGAAACTCAGAACTAAGATTATCACCATGAAAAAAACTCTGTCATAGATTATGAGGTATTTGAGACCTTGACAATTAAATTTTTATTTCAAAGATCATTGTATGTATGTTAGGTTCACATACAATTTGTAATTACTTAAAAAAAAACTTACTTTTGAATTGCAGGTTTAAAACAACACTAAATTTGTCTGCGTAAAATAGAATATAAGCATAAATATAAACAGCCTTATGTATTTGTATAAAGAATATTCAAACACATAAAAAATACAAAGTTAGACCTTTAAGACCAATCACACCCAAAGTTTGCATCATTGAAGTTCTGCCAGCATCACATGGAATTGTCTGAGGAGGCTGCACTTATTTTAATGATTTGCCACCGCACAAAATATTTTGGAACTACAATTTGGAACATTTTCCCCCCTCCTTGATGGTGGCAAATCTCAATCCTTTGAACGAAAATTTGAGTAGAGAAAGCCATGCAGCTTTGACAACCAGTTTGATTACACAAATTATCAAATCAATACCCATTTTTCTATTGAAATTAGATATGAGGGGTCTTCAAAAAGTTCATGGAAAGATGCACATTATCTTTTAATTCCATTTTCCCACTAACTTTTTGAAGTACCCTATTATAATTGATTTTGCATGCTTCCTATAATTGCTTAAAGGCAATTCTAGAAATGTTTTGAAACATTTGCATCATGAGAATAAGTTTTTAGCTTTCTAAAGTGATCACCTTGAAAAGCAATACTCACCTGAAATCTTTTGTGTGTGTGTTTGAAAACTTTATGACTTTGAATATCAATCAAATGCATGACACTTTCTTATTTATATATTAAGAAAGGAAAAAAGGAGACAAATATCCACTGGTGTTTTCTATAATTGTGACATTGATTTTCTAAATACTGAAGCTTATTTTTTCACAATAAAAATGAGCTACTTCAGGAGGAGGTAGCTAGACTAGGTCAAGGTTTCTCAATCTCAGCACAAGTGACATTTTGGGCTGGGTAATTGTTGTGAGGACTGCCCTGTGGATTTTAGCTGTTTAGCAGCACCCTTGGCCTCTATCCACTTGATGCCAGTAGTTCTTCCTCCAATGTCTCCAGAAATTACCAAATGTCTCCTGGAGGGCAAAATCTCCCCTAATTGAGAACCACTGGATTAGGTGACTAGAAATTTTCTTCCAACCCCAAGAGCCTATTATTCATAAAACACAATAAAGTACACGTAGAGAACATTGTTACACATTCTAAAATATCAAAATTAAATAAATAAGTATTAAAAAGTCATAATTTTTCTAGCTATACTCATCTTCAAGGAAAACTTAGTAATATGATGATATGGTGACCAAGTTTAAAATTTGTTATCATAAGGCACAGCCTAGTAACATACTAAAAATCTTAAGGTGCATATTAATACACACACATATACAGATATAAATATAATAATATTTGTAAAATCTATAATTTTATACATACTCTTAGCAAAGAAAGCCTTAAAACAACATGACTGTTTAATATCTATTCAACAACCTTCAAAATTTATAAATAGTATACACTTTGTTATGACAGATACATAACCTTTAAAATAACATCTTGTGAGGGAAAAGAAGGCAAAATAAGTGTGCTGGCCACTTTTATAAAACCCTCTTGTGATTTTTAAACTCACCAAATAGAATCTTATGTTATTTGCTTTCTCAGCAACATCTAAATTCCTGTATAAGTGTTGTTTTTTTTTATATCTACCGTCACAGTTACTCTGTCAGGAACTAGAACTCATGAAGTAGAAAATATATTTCCCAAGATTTAAAATTTTTTTCCAGGTACCAATTTTTTCTAAACATTCCATACCTAACACAAAAATCACTTATGACAAATTACCATTAAAGTGCTATTAACTACTCAACTGCAATAATATTTCGGTGAAATAAAACAATAAAATAGAATCACTATAAACAATAATAACCCAACATTTTTTCCTTCTTTTTCTTCAAACGAACTTACCTCATTTCTGATTTAGCCAATATAATGTGTCCACAGATTACCTTGCAGGACATTTCTACTGAGCTAAGACCAACCACAAGGATCAGTTTAAATCTACTGATTATTGAGAAAACATTACTACTAAAAAACCTTATCACAAGTGAATAAAAGATTCCCAATGGTTAGAATTTCCTGTATACTGGAGAACACCATAAAGCATAAGTTATTAAGAGTATAATATTATGGATTGTGACTGTCCCTAAATAAACCTGAAGGCTTGTCATAAAGTTGAAATGATATCCTGGTAAATTGATAAAATTAATATAGTATTTTAAGTCACAATTGTTTAACCATAAAGAGGCCTCATGGGTGTGCTGCTTTTCGTTTAATTAAATTAAAAAGTCTCCTCTGTAGTTATTGATGTGTGAACATATTTCCATAGAGAATTATTTAGATGAAGAGCAAAGCATTCAAATACAGTTAAATATGATTGTTTAAAGATACTATACATTCATTCATTAGGAGAGTATTCTAATATAAAATCAAAAGTAAAGCATGCCATAGGTAATTATTAGTGGCTCAGCTGTCAGTTAGTCAAATCAACTAAAAGGCCAATTATTCTGCAGATACCCAGGATGGAAAGCTCATTGTTGGCATTAGGTTGGTCTGAGATAGTTATGGCTCTTTCTTATATTAAATTAATTTCCCAGTGAGAACATTTGGCATATAACTTCTTATGTTATAAATAACCCCAAATTTTAAATCTTTAACATTTGGAGAGAAACATACTATTACCTTTAAAATGTAAGTAAGATATTAAAAGAAAAATAGACAATAAAAATTTCAGATTAAGTTAGAACATTTCCTTTTTTCCAGTTTCAACATCAATATAACTCAAGAAACAATATCAAAAGACAAGTTTTCACTCAGCTTAATAATTACATCCACGGTTGACTTCTCAGTATGGAATTAAACTTTTGGGTATAAGATACATTGTAATAATGCATTAAGAATACTAAAAAAATTTTAGGAGTGTTTTTAAATTTGAGAAAGCATTAACAACCACATAAAGAAAGCATAAAATAAGTATCAGGAATAGAAAATGCCATTAAGTGTCTAAATCTGAGATTTTTTTTTAAATATAGTCTTCCTTTATCTCAGCATTAAAATTGTACAGTGGCCCTGATATGTTAAATTTTTTCCCTAGTGTCTGCCAGTATTCAGCACCGGGTTGTTCAAAATATTAGCTCAGTGAGAAGCTGTTTCTGATAGTCCGTCCCTCCCTCTTCGTTGGTACCTGGGGTCGCTGTTAACTACTACACTGTGGCACTTCTCACCAGGTGTACCGATTGCCTTTCCTGTCTGTCTCCCCTGTGGATTGTGCAACTAGACAGAAAGGATTGTGCCTTATTCATCGTTCTGCCCCAGAACCCAGCTCTTAATAAGCATGTGGTAGATTAAACCATATAAACACACAAAAAGCTTAATATTCAACCACTCTAAAATCTAGCTGTACAGTAGAACTACCTGGAGACTTAAATCAGTATCTCTAGGGGCAGGAGGCTCTGAGATATGTATTGTTTTAAAATCTTCCCAGATACCAGGGGATGGGGGAGGAGGAAAATGGGAGTTGTCTTTAAATATATAGAGAGTTTCAGCTCTGCAGATCAAAAAGTTCTGCAGATCTGTTTCACAACAATGTAAACATACTGAACACTACTGAACTGTATAGTTAAAAACGGTTAAGATGATATATTTAGTAATATGTATTTTTTACCACAACTTAAAAAAAAAACATTTTTTTTAAATCTTCCCAAGTGATTTCGACTGTGCAGCCAGGATTGAGAATGTTAAAGTTTCCCCCATAACCAATTGTGTTTATTGAGTGAGAGGGAGGGAAGGGACAGACTTCAGGGTCTTTTCCAGCCAATTTCCCAAACTGTACCAAAAACTGTTTGTTCCTTTAAAGAAAAAAAAGGGAGAGTCCAGGGCTGAATAAGTTTTAGGAAATCTAAACACCTTACCTAGAATCAAAATGCACGTTAGAATATTTTAAAATTTTAAGAAATCCTGCAATCCAGAAACCTATTTAACTTATTCTAAGACCTATTTGATTATATCATTAAGAATGAATGCGTCCCCCTCAAAATGGTTTCTCTTCTTGAAAATGGAGTATAGCATGGAGCAATGCCTCTCAGTCTTTTGATGCCCACAGCACACTTTTGAGTACTAGAATCCCTAACAGCAGCCTTGAAGGGATTAAATGACTCAAAGGTGCAGTACATAAGACAGCAATGATTACAAGCCATCACTAATGCAACATAACAATATTTACAGTGTCTAAATATGCATTTGCAGTTATTGCATTTTATTGCTCTATCCCCCTGGGATGCTGTTGTTTTGTGGTGGAGCCACCTTCGGCTCCAACCTCTCTCTCATATGTTCACAAAGCAAAGTTCTCACATTTCCCAATAAACATTGGCACTGGCCTGACATTAAACCATGTCTCTTACCTGTACTCACATCAAGTTGCATACCGTGCTAGATCTAGTTTCAGTGAATGTTTTGTCTGATATACATCACAGTACCAGCATCATATATGTACTCAGTTGTGAAACAAGAAATTTCACGTTGATCAAAATTTGGTCATGAAGTACATGAGTGTTCTGTGACACACTGCTTGGGAACCTCAGCCAGAGGAGCCTAAACTTGCTTTAGATATGGATATATCTGACCCCATATGAATATGTACTCATATATAATACACATTTTGGGTGGCTTTGTGGAAATATGAGACACGCATGCATCCTTGCTTTCCCTAAACCAGCACTTTTATGAGGAGTGTTTCTGCAACAATTTTCCTGACTCTATGCAATATCTTTCACTAAACAAATGGCATTTATGTCCTAAAACCAGAAGCAGTGTAGATATGAAAGAGGAAACCTATTTTAATGCTTTATGTAGATATTTTATTGACTTTGAATGCAGAAAGGATACAGACATTTTTCAGATTTTGTTTGGTCAAGCATAAATCAGATGTAAACTACAAGGCAGAATGATATTATTGTAAAATCTGAGCACTGCTAATTCTGTGATGCATTTGAGAAGCATATAATTGGGTTCTTTAATTCAGGCTGCAACCCATTGTATCCTCTCTTTCGCAATGAATTGCATGTCAGAATAGACACCAAAAAAAAAAAAAAAAAAGAAAAAGGCATCATGATAACCCTGTTTTTCTCTAACCGTTATTGTAAAACCTGCTTTATAGTGCATTCAACTCTTCAGTGTCGTTACTTAGTAGAAGTGAAATTATAACATTACAACATTAAATAGACCTGACTTGCATTTTCCTTGACTAGCATCTAGAAAATCAATCCCAAAACTTTTAAATCAATTGAAATCCACCGACCCCATCACAGGTAATGATGACATTCACAATATAATGTTAGGTGCTGCACATTTACCTTAGGAAATTTTAATAAGAAGTGAGGCCCAAATGAGAATAAAATTCAGCTACACTTTTGCGGGGGTGGTTTGCCATGTCTAAATTAACAAATGTGACTTACTATTTTTACTGGGTTGACCAGTCAAGTTGGCAGAGAGAGAGAGAAAGACAGAATGAGAAAGAGAAAGAGTTTGTATACTCACATACAAAAAAAGATCTTGGGTTGATTATTTAAAATACAACTATTAAACAGAATTTTTTTTCACTTATTTGAAACATACCAACTGAAGTTGGTATAGTTTTGTCTTAGTGCTGCTTATAATGTCTACACCTTTCTTTTTTAGAATGTTAGGCAAATCATAGGTAATCCATTAAAAATACAATTCATACAATTGAGCGATTGAAAAAAGATAACACCAGAAAACACAGTCATAGTTCATTTTATTGTTACTGGAGTACTAAAAACTCAGTCGCTTTTTAACATGAGCATGAGTCTAGTTAGAAATTCTGTAGATCTCTTACTTTAAAAAAAATACACAGTATAAGAAATTCAACTTACTGAAGGCTTGGAGGCCTTCATATCTTAACATGCGTGAGAAACCTACTTGAGGAGTTTGATTACATTGGAATCTTGACTACTGAGACCTGACAGAATCCGAGGCTGTTATTCTCACCTGTTAAAAAATAGGAAAGTCAAGCAACGGATCTGTTCTCTTAAGCAATGGGTTTGTTCTCCTTAAGTTAGATTGCTATATTAAGCAATATTAAACTATATTGTCTTTTTGCATGTGAGTCAAAAAGGAGAAACAGTGATAATAATTTTCCTCAGAATACTTATACCTCACCCCTACACACACATAGACAGGTAAATAGAAATTTTAAAAGGAAAAGAATACTAGTGAATTTATAAACTAACTATTCCTTAAGCCACTCACGGGCATTGTAAACATACTCTAACAAACTAGATCTAATTGACTGAAGTAAGTGTACAGAGAAGTATCCCTCATCATTACCATATTGAAAGGCATTTTTCTTACAGCAAGGTACAAATTAAAGCTTCTATACAATATCCTTAACTAATTTCACATACACAGTTCCAAACTTCATCATCCAATAAGGGAAAAAATATATTCTTTTAAAGTGGAACACATTTCACTCTCGGAAGGATCAACTATTTCTGACTCCAGAGACTAAGGCACACTCTGGCTTGCTCCCCAAAAGGCCATGTCATTCTTATACAACTTAATCAGTGACTACACAGAGGAAAGCAACACTGCAATCTTTCTGATCATTTTAATGAGGACCCCTGGCTATTCAGTCATTGAAATATAATTGACTTGCTCTACTCTTATTTTCATAATAGACACTCCAACCTAGACCACGTTTATTTGGCTATAAGAAATGTCAGGAAGAATTGGAACTTTTCTGAGTGTCCCCATTAAAACTGAAAACATGCCACCCTGTCTTTTACATGAGCTGCAATCATTCTGTGTCGGTCTCATTATGCAATACAAGATGCAAATGTTCTAGTCGCCTTCTCACCAAACTGGAAGACCAAGAAAATAAGCACACCAAAAATGTCTTACTTTATCTGTGCCTTTTTCTTAGAATTTAATATTTTTGTTCAGTGTTTTATAAAATCAGCAAGGAATAATAAATTTAAATGTTACTGTTACTAATTTTTAGTAAGGTTGTAAAGTAGGACTGATATCTTTCTACTTAATAATTAATCTATTTTTATAAAATGCAAAATCTTTCTCCATGAATTTACAAGGTATGTTTAAAGATTAAGTAAATATCATTTGCAAAACGAAGTTTATGCTGAGAGGTTTAGATTTACAAAATTGATGTGCAGAATTAATTACTATAGTCTTTGAAACAATGTGAGTTCTGCAAATTATTATTTTATATTTTGGAGTTTTCAAACTTGTGTTAATTAAAACTTGAACAACCAAAACCTACTTAATAATGTGGAGCCTTAATTACCATACAAATTTAAGAGTTAGTCCACCATGGAAAAATAATAATTTCATAAATTCCTGTAAAGGAGGATAAGGATCTTGCTATGAGATATTTTTTAACACAGAATATTCAGATGAGGTGTCATTCATCAGATTAAGTAATTATTCTATTTATTTCTATTTCAATTAAGATGAATTTCTGCTTATTATTGGCAAAAGTGTTGGGGTAAAAGGATTCCCATACTGCTACATACTTTTAGAGGGAAGTTTAGCAATATTTGTTATTTTAGAAAACATTCCCTTTGACTCAACAATTCCACTTCCATGGATGTATACTCCAGTTGAACAATTGCATACACATTCACATATTTATATATACATATTCATATACACAGATACATATATACAGGTGTTTGTTGCATCATAGTTTATATTTGCAACAAAAATAAGAAACACTGGAAACAAACCAAATGTCCCAGTACAAGGCTGACTAAATTAGTGATTATTTATTCATATTCATAAAATTAAATACTATATATCCATTGAAAAGAGTAAAGTAGGTGTAGACATACTGGCATAAATATTCTTAAGTGAAAGATAAAGCTGCACAAAGAATATGGAGCATAATCTTCTTTCCAAAAATAATACACAGGTAAATGTATGCATTTAAAAATTTAGAAAAATATACAGGAAGTTATCAACAGTGATTATCTCTGTAGGGTTAAATTAGAGAGTTCTACTCCATATTTTTTAAACGTTTATGATTTATTCGTTCATTCAGCTAATATTTATTAAACACCTACAATGTCTCAAGTGATTTTCTAGGTGCCAGGGATATAGCAGTGAACAAAACAAAGTGGTGAGTGTGTGTTCCTTGTAAAACTTGGAAGAAACAATGAAGATAAGGTTTAAAAATTCCTGGAATTTCTGGGCCGGCCCGGTGGCGCACTCGGTAGTGCGGTGGCGCACTCGGAACTATTACAAGAAAATAAGGAAGTAAGAACCATTTATCTCATTACCCAGGTCGAGATTCTTTATCCTTATCTTTTTGTTGCTCAAAACTTTTTCTAAAATTAAATTTGTCAGAGCCAGATCTTAATAGAAGCCATCATTAAAGCAATCTCTATTAGATCTGACAGTTTTATGAAAAAGACTGCATGATATTTTATCATCCAAACTTAAATAGTTTTGTTACTAAATATCTGAATATGCGATATACTTGTGATTTTATTAGAAATACTTTATATGAAATAGGTTAACTATACTTAAAAATGACTATGTAGCCATAATGTGAATATTTTTGCAAAGTTTAAATAATAACCATAGCTATGCTCCCCTATATAACCACAAGATAATATTAAGTTTATAAGTTTGTAATACTTCAATACCTTACTCAGCTTACCACGAACATATATTAGAAGCTTTTCTTATTGGTATTAATATTGCCAAGAGTATAGCGAATTTTATAAAAACTTTTCTAAGTTTATTATAAAATGTGTAAANAATAGACACCAAAAAAAAAAAAAAAAGAAAAAGGCATCATGATAACCCTGTTTTTCTCTAACCGTTATTGTGAAACCTGCTTTATAGTGCATTCAACTCTTCAGTGTCGTTACTTAGTAGAAGTGAAATTATAACATTACAACATTAAATAGACCTGACTTGCATTTTCCTTGACTAGCATCTAGAAAATCAATCCCAAAACTTTTAAATCAATTGAAATCCACCGACCCCATCACAGGTAATGATGACATTCACAATATAATGTTAGGTGCTGCACATTTACCTTAGGAAATTTTAATAAGAAGTGAGGCCCAAATGAGAATAAAATTCAGCTACACTTTTGCGGGGGTGGTTTGCCATGTCTAAATTAACAAATGTGACTTACTATTTTTACTGGGTTGACCAGTCAAGTTGGCAGAGAGAGAGAGAAAGACAGAATGAGAAAGAGAAAGAGTTTGTATACTCACATACAAAAAAAGATCTTGGGTTGATTATTTAAAATACAACTATTAAACAGAATTTTTTTTCACTTATTTGAAACATACCAACTGAAGTTGGTATAGTTTTGTCTTAGTGCTGCTTATAATGTCTACACCTTTCTTTTTTAGAATGTTAGGCAAATCATAGGTAATCCATTAAAAATACAATTCATACAATTGAGCGATTGAAAAAAGATAACACCAGAAAACACAGTCATAGTTCATTTTATTGTTACTGGAGTACTAAAAACTCAGTCGCTTTTTAACATGAGCATGAGTCTAGTTAGAAATTCTGTAGATCTCTTACTTTAAAAAAAATACACAGTATAAGAAATTCAACTTACTGAAGGCTTGGAGGCCTTCATATCTTAACATGCGTGAGAAACCTACTTGAGGAGTTTGATTACATTGGAATCTTGACTACTGAGACCTGACAGAATCCGAGGCTGTTATTCTCACCTGTTAAAAAATAGGAAAGTCAAGCAACGGATCTGTTCTCTTAAGCAATGGGTTTGTTCTCCTTAAGTTAGATTGCTATATTAAGCAATATTAAACTATATTGTCTTTTTGCATGTGAGTCAAAAAGGAGAAACAGTGATAATAATTTTCCTCAGAATACTTATACCTCACCCCTACACACACATAGACAGGTAAATAGAAATTTTAAAAGGAAAAGAATACTAGTGAATTTATAAACTAACTATTCCTTAAGCCACTCACGGGCATTGTAAACATACTCTAATAAACTAGATCTAATTGACTGAAGTAAGTGTACAGAGAAGTATCCCTCATCATTACCATATTGAAAGGCATTTTTCTTACAGCAAGGTACAAATTAAAGCTTCTATACAATATCCTTAACTAATTTCACATACACAGTTCCAAACTTCATCATCCAATAAGGGAAAAAATATATTCTTTTAAAGTGGAACACATTTCACTCTCGGAAGGATCAACTATTTCTGACTCCAGAGACTAAGGCACACTCTGGCTTGCTCCCCAAAAGGCCATGTCATTCTTATACAACTTAATCAGTGACTACACAGAGGAAAGCAACACTGCAATCTTTCTGATCATTTTAATGAGGACCCCTGGCTATTCAGTCATTGAAATATAATTGACTTGCTCTACTCTTATTTTCATAATAGACACTCCAACCTAGACCACGTTTATTTGGCTATAAGAAATGTCAGGAAGAATTGGAACTTTTCTGAGTGTCCCCATTAAAACTGAAAACATGCCACCCTGTCTTTTACATGAGCTGCAATCATTCTGTGTCGGTCTCATTATGCAATACAAGATGCAAATGTTCTAGTCGCCTTCTCACCAAACTGGAAGACCAAGAAAATAAGCACACCAAAAATGTCTTACTTTATCTGTGCCTTTTTCTTAGAATTTAATATTTTTGTTCAGTGTTTTATAAAATCAGCAAGGAATAATAAATTTAAATGTTACTGTTACTAATTTTTAGTAAGGTTGTAAAGTAGGACTGATATCTTTCTACTTAATAATTAATCTATTTTTATAAAATGCAAAATCTTTCTCCATGAATTTACAAGGTATGTTTAAAGATTAAGTAAATATCATTTGCAAAACGAAGTTTATGCTGAGAGGTTTAGATTTACAAAATTGATGTGCAGAATTAATTACTATAGTCTTTGAAACAATGTGAGTTCTGCAAATTATTATTTTATATTTTGGAGTTTTCAAACTTGTGTTAATTAAAACTTGAACAACCAAAACCTATTTGATAATGTGGAGCCTTAATTACAATACAAATTTAAGAGTTAGCCCACCATGGAAAAATAATAATTTCATAAATTTCTGTAAAGGAGGATAAGGATCTTGCTACGAGATATTTTTTAACACAGAATATTCAGATGAGATGTCATTCATCAGATTAAATAATTATTCTATTTATTTCTATTTCAATTAAGATAAATTTCTGCTTATTATTGGCAAAAGTGTTGAGGTAAAAGGATTCCCATACTGCTACATACTTTTAGAGGGAAGTTTAGCAATATTTGTTATTTTAGAAAACATTCCCTTTGACTCAATGATTCCACTTCCATGAATATATACTCCAGTTGAACAATTGCATACACATTCACATATTTATATATACATACTCATATACACAGATACATATACAGGTGTTTGTTGCATCATAGTTTATATTTGCAACAAAAATAAGAAACACTGGAAACAAACCAAATGTCCCAGTACAAGGCTGACTAAATTAGTGTTTATTTATTCATATTCATAAAATTAAATGCTATATATCCATTGAAAAGAGTAAAGTAGGTGTAGACATACGGGCATAGATATTCTTAAGTGAAAGATAAAGCTGCACAAAGAATATGGAGCATAATCTTCTTTCCAAAAATAATACACAGGTAAATGTATGCATTTAAAAATTTAGAAAAATATACAGGAAGTTATCAAAAGTGATTATCTCTGTAGGGTTAAATTAGAGAGTTCTACTCCATATTTTTTAAACATTTATGATTTATTCATTCATTCAGCTAATATTTATTAAGCACCTACAATGTCTCAAGTGATTTTCTAGGTGCCAGGGATATAGCAGTGAACAAAACAAAGTGGTGAGTGTGTGTTCCTTGTAAAACTTGGAAGAAACAATGAAGATAAGGTTTAAAAATTCCTGGAATTTCTGGGCCGGCCCGGTGGCGCACTCGGTAGTGCGGTGGCGCACTCGGTAGTGCGGCGGCGCTCCCACTGAGGGTTTGGATCCCATGTAGAGACTGGTCCGCTCACTGGTTGAGCGCGGTGAGGGCACGACACCGAGGGTTGCGATCCCGTTGCCGGTCACGGTACGGGCGCGACACTGAGGGTTGCGATCCCATTACCGGTCACAAAAAAAGACAAAAAGGGAAAAAAAAAATTCCTGGAATTTCAACTATTACATGAAAATAAGGAAGTAAGAACCATTTATCTCATTACCCAGGTCGAGATTCTTTACCCTTATCTTTTTGTTGCTCAAAACTTTTTCTAAAATTAAATTTATCAGAGCCAGATCTTAATAGAAGCCATCATTAAAGCAATCTCTATTAGATCCAACAGTTTTATGGAAAAGATTGCATGATATTTTATCATCCAAACTTAAATAGTTTTGTTACTAAATATCTGAATATGCGATATACTTGTGATTTTATTAGAAATACTTTATACAAAATAGGTTAACTATACTTAAAAATGACTATGTAGCCATAATGTGAATATTTTTGCAAAGTTTAAATAATAACCATAGCTATGCTCCCCTATATAACCATAAGATAATATTAAGTTTATAAGTTTGTAATACTTCAATACCTTACTCAGCTTACCACGAACATATATTAGAAGCTTTTCTGATTGGTATTAACATTGCCAAGAGTATAGCGAATTTTATAAAAACTTTTCTAAGTTTATTATAAAATGTGTAAATGTTAATATTCTATGTTTCAATTTTATTTAAATCTAGTAGGTAGTCTCTCAAAAATTTCCTAATATTATGAGGTTTTTTTTCTTTTTCCCCATCAAATTAATAAAAAGTATTTAAAGAATTATTCATAGAATTTATTGGATTTCAATAAAAACTCATTACACCTACTAAAGGTAAAATTTTTAGAAAGTACCTAGGTTCTTATTCAAATGTTCTGAGCAAATCTCAACCAAACCATGAGAATAGACTAACAGGTACAAAATACAGAAGCTGGAAAAAAGCCAACAGATAAACTCTAAATATCTACCAAGCAATCTAGTAATAAAATACCATAGTCCACAGACAGTGGAGCTAATTTTTGTGAATAGAAAGAATTTTATACTTTAAACCTTTGTTCAGAAAATGGATTCATTTGAGGGTTGGCCCGTGGCTCACGGGAGAGTGTGGTGCTGATAACACCAAGGCCAAGGGTTCAGATCCTTATGTAGAGATGGCCAGTTTGCTCACTTGGGAGAGTGTGGTGCTGACAACACCAAGTCAAGGGTTAAGATCCCTTTACCAGTCATCTTTTTTTAAAAAAGAAAAAAAAGAAGAAGAAAGTGTATTCATTTGAATCAGACATGAATGGCCGAGCCATAAATTCCCCAAGGTTCAACTGCTGTGTAACAGCCTGCTGTAATTAAAAAATTTTTCACTAGATGGCAATGTGAGTTGAATAGCTAAACATTTACAAGTCATCTCTTCAAATTTGGTACCAGACGCAGGACACTACACAACTGGACTTCTTGTTATTATCAAAAATAAATTTCTTTGTGAATAAAAAACACGTCACAAAAATATAAGAAAAATATACGTAAGGAGCAATCTTTTTAAAAAAAAAATACTCTAATCCCATTTGCTATGCTGTTTACCTCTCCTACTGACTCGAGTTTAAGGGTCCTTATGACACCCCTGAAAAACTTGTTTAGAATTCACATTTCTTTCCCCTGTTCCCNAGGGTCCTTATGACACCCCTGAAAAACTTGTTTAGAATTCACATTTCTTTCCCCTGTTCCCATCCCTGAGATCCTTAATTGGAAGGTCTGCAATGGAACGGAGCTTAATTTTTAAGACATATTTAAGGTGATTCTAATAGTGATGATGATGCATGAGAAACACTGCTATAAAACTTGAATCCCCAAGAAGTGGCACATTTGGATCATGAGCTCCGCTTCAGTTATTTGTGTGGCCACAATCTGCAGCCCCAATCCCTTCCTGCCTTCTCTGCACATTTTAAATGTTGTATTCAAATGTCAGCACACTAAAGAAATCAGAGCAAGNCTTCTCTGCACATTTTAAATGTTGTATTCAAATGTCAGCACACTAAAGAAATCAGAGCAAGAGTAGAAAGAGTTTCTGGCCTTGGTTACAGCTTATTCAAAGACTCATCTCTTCAAAAATAAATGGTTAAGCAGGAAGTCCGTAGACTACAATGACCTTACTATTTGTGGAGGAATTTATCACGTGATTCACTCCTAAAGCCAAATCAGCTGTACCAACCACCTTTTGTCACCTACTCACCATTCTGACTCTTGAATTGGACTTCTAAAAATTTACCTACATATTTCTTGCATTCCTCTACGTAGCTGGTGTTCACACAAAGCCATCCCTTCCTACATGCCTGCTTGCATATAGTCCTGCCTGAGTCCTGCCCAGCATCTACCTGCTCTGTCTCTGTTCACTACCTGTCACATCCCACCTCCGTCTCCGCTTCTCCCATAAAAACCTAATTTCTCATATTTTCTCACTTGAGAACTACCTTGATCCATCCATTGGCATTAGTGGCTGTCATCTGGGATGTTCGCCTGTTCATGTCTAATCTTGAAAGAACAGTGCCTTGGGTTGAATGTCCCCCCAAAACTCAATTTCCTCTGTAACAGTTGAGGGAGGGAAGTCCTATTGTGGTGGTTGAAAGGTGGAGCCTT
>NW_007733287.1:34797-41745 GCF_000696425.1 Galeopterus variegatus
TAAAAAAATAAAAGAAGAGCACATGAAACGTAACTCTCTCTGCTCTGCCATTTTCTGCCTTATGAGACCCATAGGTCACGGTCACACCACCAAGACCCTCACTAGATATGTTCCCTGGACTTTGGACTTCCCAGCCTCTGAAACTGTAAGCAATAAATTTCATTTTCTTTATAAATTTCCCAGTTCATGTATTTTGTTATAAGCAACAGAAATGGAATAATACAAATAGAGTGGGTGGCAATTTAAAGAATAAAAGACATTTAAGTCGATGGTAAGTAATAGTGATTATAGTTGACATTCCCATATTGCTTATAATTACTAATGAAAGTAGCCTCAAGTATTTTACCAATCAATGTTTTTATTGATTGGGGGTAGTTAGTTTCTATCATGTTTCATCTGCTCCTATTAGGTCAGAGTTTTTATAAGGAGTAACTACTAAATTTTATCATATATATTTGAGGTAACTGTTGATATAATTATATGGTTTCTCCCCTTCAATTTGTTGTTATGAAAAATACTACTATTTGATTTCTAATATTGAACTAATCTTTGATTCCTAAAATAAATCCTACATCATGGGGGGATTATTCTTTTAATATTCTGCTGGATTATGTCTGATAGTTCTTTTTTCTTAAATAATTTTGCATTTATGTTCATATGTGAAATCAGTGCTATTGTACTTTTGATAGTTCTTTTTTCTTAAATAATTTTGCATTTATGTTCATATGTGAAATCAGTGCTATTGTTGTACTTTTATTAATTATTTTTTTGTATTCGCTTTATAAGATTAAGTTTAAGGGTTTGCTGGCCCTGTAAAATGAGTGAGATAATTTTCATCATTTATAATTTCAGATTAGTTTCATAGAGGAGTTACTGATCTTTAAAAGTTAGCTAACGCTTAGCAGTAAAACCGTGTGGACTTGGTGCCTTTCGAATGATAGCTCTTGACTTTTCTGGCTTTTCTGATATCTTCTATAGTGATCAGTCCATTATGATTTTATGTTTTGGGGGAATCAATATCACTGTTTTCCTAGAAAATAATTCATTTCCTCTAATGTTTCAAAATTACTGTCTTAGGGTCATACATAACATTCCCTTGTAAATCTTTCTTTCTCTGAATAATTGTGACTGTATCCATAATAACTTCTGATGTTTGTCAACTGCCTGCTTTCAAGCACCACGATGCCCTCTTTCCCTTTCACTCCACGTCCAGGCAAGCTGATAGAAAGCCCCGGTGCTCCCTCTTTTGGTGCTGGTGAGAAGTTCAAGCAATGCAAGCCCCAACCCACATGTGGGAACTCTCACCTCAGCCCTACCCTCTCTCTAACTGCAATAAAACCCAAACCAGTTTCTTTTCCTGCTCTCTCAAGCCGTTTTTGGACCTGCTTGGGAGCACGCCCTAATCTCCCAGAAAGCCTCATCATGTAAACAATAAATTTTTTCATACCCTCTGGGCAAGTGTGTTGTGTCATCAGCCTTACCATCCAAACCAAATTTGCCTGGGGGCGGGGGCAGGGCGAGATGTCCATCCCGCCTTTGTGGGGTAACTACATCAATTGATGTCTAGGTGATGTCCATTATCTCGAGCGTGCCTTTCTTCTCGGTTTTGGCTTCCTAATTGGCTGCGCTGCATTATAGATTGAGCTAACCTAAGTCAGAAATTTCCATAATTGGCATTTAGGAACAATAATAGAGGATTGGAACCCTCATTAAAGTGAACCCAGGTCATGTGCCTTGGTCTTGACTTATCTGTCTCAATTTGAATCATGTGACTTGATTCCAGTATAAGCCATGATTGACATTAGGCTCTGGGGAACAACTCTTACCCTAAGACTTTGGTTGCATGTCTCAACCAGGCATTATCTCCTATTCTATAGAGGGATCCAAGAAAAAGACTAATTATCTCTGCAGTATACAAGTCCATTGAGTCACCGCTGTGTGGAGAAAGAAGCAGTCACCATGTGGCATGCTGAGTTCACACTCTTAAAAGTGGCTGACTCACTAAAACTCTAAAAGATGTCTTTGCTGCTGCTGCTGCTGCCTACGCTTCTATTGCCAAAAAAAGATCCTAATCCTTATGATTATGGAAAAAGCACTGCTGGCACGCCATAGCAAATCACAGGGTTAGTTCAAACCTAACTTAAGTCCAGGGTTTTTAAACCAAACAAAGCAACCATTTCCTGATGATTCTTATTTGAGACTCTCTGAAGGAAGAAGTTTTTAAATAAGAGCAGGGTAGAGAGGATTCACCTTTCTCTGTAAATTATATCCATAACCAAAAAAAGAAAAAAAAAAGAGTGGGGGAGAGAGACAGAAACAAAAAACTGAAACAGAGGTTCAAAACTAGATCCAATTGTAAATTTTAAATGTATTAAAAGAATTAATACAACGAAAAGATAAAAAAATGCTGTTTGGCTTTTGCACCTCATAACATAGCTTTCATATAAACTTTAATATGTGCTAAAATGCACCTACTGGCAAAACTTCATGGCCTTAACCAATACTGGGGCTCAAATTACAGTTTTACCTGGGGATCCTAGTGAATTTAAACAAAGTACCCCCTATAATCTTAGGGTAGTCACTAAACATAAAAGAGAAGACAAACAGGTGTGCCTCACCTTAACTTTAATTCCACTGGTCTCAATTGCTGTAAAATACCCCATGGTGAGCATGGACACTCTGACCCAATGAGTAATAAATTGAAATTAAATTAAGTCTTTGGCACTTACAATTAGCTTAACAAAAAGAGTCCCCCATGGACCTCTCTCCCTGCCATCCCTGGTTAAAATAGTTACTAGGGCCTAATGTAAATTAGAACAGGGCCTTCAAGGATTGAAACCCATTATCCAAGACCTATTTAGAGAAGGGGTGATTATCCCCACAGCTTCTGGATTTAACAGCCCAATTTGTCCTGTTCTTAAAACTAGAAAGAATGAATAGTGTCTCATGGTGAATTATCACAACCTTATTTCCATGGCCCCACCCATTCTGGTCCTCATACCCAATATTATTGGAATGACTTTCTCCATCCAATAAGCAAATGGTAAATACTTTGCAGTCATAGATTTGGCTAATGTGTTCTGTTCAGTGCCTCTTTCAACAGACTCACAGCTGCAGGAATGACTTTCTCCATCCAATAAGCAAATGGTAAATACTTTGCAGTCATAGATTTGGCTAATATGTTCTGTTCAGTGCCTCTTTCAACAGACTCACAGCTGCACTTTGCCTTCACCTCCAAAGGGACACAGTACACCTGTTCTAGAGTCTCCATGGGACACTGTGCCATTGAGCAGTCTTTTCAGGCAAGGACCTAACTGCAGCCAACTTTCTCTAGTAACACAAGCATGGCATGACATTGATGGCATCTTCTTCTGATTATATTCATTGTTTACACTTACTCAGGACATACAAATACTCATACAGGAGCTCCCAACAAGAGGACGGAATATTATCCCACACATAGTACAAGGCTTCACCACCCCAGTTAAATTCTGGTAAATTATTTGGTAAACTAAGGGCTGCTACATCCTTGACTTGTCAAGAAATATCCATTGACCCTCACAGCACCCACAATGTTAAAACAAATTTAATATCTTTTAGGCCTTTTTGAGTCCGGGAGGCAACAGATTATGCATTTACAAATTTTACTTAAGCCCATTTATGCTGTTACTCACATATCAGCCCACCTTGAATCTGCCCAAATTACAACAGGCAGTCCCATTAGTGACCCTCCCCCCACCCCCAGTCTCCTTCACTGTAGAGTTGTTAGCAAATTTCTCACTTGCCTCCTGGAGCCTCTAGACCACCCCTGATGGCCATAAATTGTCCACAGAATTCTAACACAAGAAACTACCCTCCTCAGCTCCAGTCTATATACCATTAGAGTGGCAATTGCTGCCAAATAGTGGGCTGTCCTGAAAACAGAGGCTCTCACAGGTCTTGACCTTGTGACCCTTCATACCCAGCTGCCCATTATGCATCGAGTCATGGAAGCAGCATCCTACAAGCTCAGCATGACTACTGAGGCCTCCTTGCAACACGATGGAGCCAAACCTGGCTCCTCTGGCATATCACCTGCAGGAAGGATTCGCCTCCCTGTCCCCATTCCATAGCCAGATGTCACAGTGCTGGAGGAGGTGAGTTCTCTCCTGGACCCCTTGGCTACCTAGGAATTCCTTTGGGATCAACTGAATGAACAGCAAAGGGAGTTTGTACATTTTATGGACGACCACCACCACCACACATGATGGAGCTTACTGGAAAGCTGCTGCCTTTCATATCTTAACAGATGGAGTATGGCATCCAGCACAATTGCCTAAACTTCAGGCATTCACTTTGTATGTTCTATCCAAGAATCAGCCCCATATGCAGATTTTTACAGATTTGTGGGCCATTGCCAGTGGTCTGGCTGTCTGGTCTGACCAATGATAACAACAGTTTCTTATCCAGGGTCGCACCCTTTATGGTAAAAAAAAAAAAACTTAAAGTCTCTTACCTTAAAGATACCCAAATTATAAATCAAAATCACACATATGTCTACGCATCCTATAGTGTATACATGTGTATAGATATACATATATAGTATATACAAGACCTCACTAAGACATTTCTTATACCCTTCAGAGTTTCAAACATTATTGATTATAACCAAGGCATTTATTTCACTGCTCAGAATATATAATTATGGGCTCTTGAATAGGCATTCAACAGAATTTTTATCTCTCTTACCAGTCTCAGGCAACAGGACTTATAGAATGCCATAATGGTTTACTTAAACAAGTTGAAATTCAGTTTGAAACACAGCACATTTCAGTCATCAAACATCAGGGATGAATTGTAAGTCTGACTCCACTTTAGATGGAGCTGAAAGCTTTCCAGTCCCATCACTGCCCCTTTTCTTTCTACCCCATATCTGCACAAACTGATAAGAAAGCCCAAGTACTTCTACCTATGATGCCAGTGGGAAATTCAAACCATGCAAGCCCTGGTCTGCAACCAAAACCCTCAGCATCTCACAACTATAAAATCCCAAGCCAGTTATCCCTCTTTGCCCTCCGAGGCCATTTTCAACCTACATGGGAGCCTTTCCTGCTGTACCCAGAAGGCCTCATTATGTGAGTAATGAACCTTTGTCTATCTTCTTGGTACATGTATAGCATCATTAGTCTCAATATTAAAGCCAAATTTGGGAGGAAGGAGGGTCTATTGCCACTTCTACAGAGTGAACACAACAATATCTCCACCCTCTTTCCTACCAGAAATAAAATATCTTTGGGTGAAGTGGCTAGAAATAAGATTAATTTAAATATCAGTTGTTTTCCCCTATATAGCAGCAATATCCATTCATAAACAAAAATGTCCAAAAAAAATTCATTTACTGGGGGTCTTCAAAAGGTTCATAGAAAGATTTGCATTATTTTTTAATTCCATTTTTCCACATTTTAAAGTACAATAGTGAAAAACAGTATAATAAACTTAATAATACATTTTAAAAAAAAATACATGACTGAGATGAAGTAAGTTATAGACTTCATCGAACTAGTTTATCAATGGATATAAAACTAATCCTGAATAAATGTAGACTTATTTATTCCTAGATAAGACAATCTTATAAAAATGTCAATTCTTCTCAGATTTTCATATAATTTAATTCTAATCAAAATATAGATGTATTTTTTTCTCAAAATGGAAAAATTATCTTTTAAGTGCACATGAAAAAACAAATGTCTGAGTATTACCAAAAATGTTTTGAAAAAGAATGATAAACGAGCACTTCTCTGACACCATAATCTTACCACAGGCAACACAATGCTATATTGGCATAAGAGTGTACAAAGAGATCAGTGGAATAGACAGAAGAATCCAGAAATAGCTACAGGAATTAACCTTTGGCAAAGGAGACTTCAATTCATGGACAGAAAATGCTTTGTTTATTGCACTCTATTCCAAACTTTTCCATGCCATGGTCTCCAAAGCACACAAAGGGAACTATAACACTGGCATGCCCACTGGGGTAAACTGAGGAGGCTGTTTGCAGCCCGAGGAGTTGTAACTGATGTGCTGTAGCACACTGGCTGGGCAGCTCTAAGTAATCAATGCGGCAGCATCATTAGCTTTTAGCTGGAAAAGAAAAAAGGCAGTATCTTTGCATACTACCTACAAAGATAAATTCCGTATAGATTAATGATTTAAGTTTTAAAAATTAAACAATAAAAAAATTAGCATAAAGTCAATAAAGACAGTTACACTTCCTGGATATAAGTGCACAGAAGCTTATATCTTCCTGGACATAAGTGCGCTTTGGCATGGGAAATCTTAGTTAAACTAAGTTAAAACTAAATTGCAGCAAGAAGGTATAAAAAAGGTATAAAAAATATTTGCAACACAAAAAACAAAAATGAGACTGTTATTCCTAAAAAGAGAAAGAAAAAAAAAAGCCTACCATCCAGCCATGGTTCTTATTTATATTTGCACCAAGAAGGTATAAAAAAGGTATAAAAAATATTTGCAACACAAAAAACAAAAATGAGACTGTTGTTCCTAAAAAGAGAAAGAAAAAAAAAGCCTACCATCCAGCCATGGTTCTTATTTATATTTGCATTTATACTTATACAAATTTATGTTTATATTAAATTTACTTATGTTACAGTACCTTCTATTATTCTAAATAACACTCTCAGCTCTTCTCCTTGGTCCTTTAAAAGGCTATAAAGACTAATGTAGACATACTTTACTAAACAAAAACTAAACATTTCTTTATGGCAAAACATTCTATACCAAAACAAAATCTAGACTAGGAAAAATATTTGCAATACAAAAAACAAAAAAGGGATTGCTATTCCCAAAGCAAGAAAAAAGCCTACTAGCCAGTCATGTTTTTTATTTATATTTGCATTTATATATATATATTAAATATAAATTATATTTATTTATATTTTCAGCTCCTTC
>NW_007733287.1:42216-68844 GCF_000696425.1 Galeopterus variegatus
ATTTGCATTTATATATATATATTAAATATAAATTATATTTATTTATATTTTCAGCTCCTTCTAAAAGGGAAGCCGTTATTCTGAATAACACTCTCAGCTCTTCTCCTTGGTCCTTGGAGGATGCTGACTGGAACAGTGTAAACCTCTTCACCAGCTTCCATTCCTGTGCTAATCATCCAAAATCCCACTTTATTCCCATTGCTCTTGCTGTCGACTGGCAATTCTGACCTGGAAAAGTTGCTGAACTGTGCTGATGGCATTGGCTACAAAATCCTGTTCACTTGTCCTTGCCCACAAACTCATCACGACCTGCTAGTATTTCTTTGGACTCCATCCCATTGCTCAGGCTCCAACCCCATACCTGATTTTTTGACAGTCAATGCTGTACTGTCACTTCACTGAGAAGAGTGAAGAAATTATAGATGACCTTCAATTTTGTGAGAGTAGGGTTAAAGAATACATAGGGAATGAAACAAGATAGTTTTAAAACACCTATTTTTAACAAAATCTATATTTATTAAAATAACTTTTAAAAAATAAATATTCTGTTGATAGCTTATCTCTATTTTTAAACTAACATAAATAATTTTATCACATACTAAATGTTTGATATATAATACATCATTTAAGCAAACCTTACTCCTCCGTATGTATAAGTGACTGAAGTTCACTTCGCTGAGAAGCGTGAAGTAATCAGGGCAAATCACTCCAACTGCAGCCTCTCCTTTGAGAAGCTTATATCTTCCTGGATATAAGTGCACAGAAAGAAGTGACGCCTCCTTTCCAAATCTCCATCCCTTAACTGAGTGGATTCTTGATTACAGACTTAGAATCTTGTTCCATTTATTGGATCCTTCTCCTTGGATTTCTTCCCTTCTTTTTTCAAACATAATCAGATCTTCCCATTTCTAAAAGAATTGCTTTCTTTGACTCCCTGATTAACACAATAATCTATATTTCTTTTGCTACTGCCTCAGAATTGTTAGCTATTGAGTGGAAATATATATCCCTGCAGTTTCACCTACTGCTTCACGGGGATCAGGAAGGAAAAGTCTCATACCGGTTTTTCAGTGCTTCCAACATTTAAACATGATCACAATGTTCCATGGAGTCATTTTCCAGACTCAAAACTATGAATTTTTTAATTATTTCTCATGTGGCATGGCTTTGAATACCTTCAAATCATGCATGTATTGTGCACTGTAGAATGCGTTTCCCCAAATGTATTACGTGTCCATACCACAAGCTGTGTGTGATTTTAGATGGCACATGGATGAATATTTTAAAGGGAACAAGATTGTTTTCATTTAATATGAATTAGGAAAAAAGTATACAGGCAGTGAGTGTTTAAAAATGAATCAATATAAAGAAAATAATAAACGAATAATAATTTGACATAACAAAAATAATGAAGGTGGTACACAGTTGCCAAAGTTTGGGAAAAACTGGGTTTGAATCCCAACTTTACCACTATTTGTGTGCTTTTTTCTCCATTTAGAAAGTGACCATTATATCTTCATCAGTATGTTGTGAGGATTACATGGAATTGGTGACCTCACCACTGCTCAGCAGAATAATTTTGAACTTGTTCTCAATTGCTACATACCCCAAGCATCTTACAAAGTGTTGTCCACATGAGAAGGAGCTGAGTCACAAATCAGTAATTGGGAGTGTCTGTACTTGTGACTTGATTTGGGGCTCATATCTGAAGCACAGTTTGTCTCTACCTTGGCATGCTAATACATGGGATGTGTCTTTCCTGATCAATTGGCATATGAGACCGTCATATCTTTGTTAGCTGCTATACAGAATAACCTAGGACATTCAAAAAAATTTTTCATATGCAACACAGAATTTATATTTTAAATAAGTTTCTCCCAAAGATGTTCTCCAAATTTAATAAAAACCCATCTAGCTATTTCTGTGTGTGAAGGTAACAGAGACATTGTTCTATTAAAATGAATAAGACACTAAGCTTGTGAATGCTTAATAAATATTAAATAAAATAATTTTAAATGAATGCTTAATGTTAAATCCTTCCCCAATCACTATAAAATTTCTTTCTTCTGGTCACACAACCCTCTGTGTATTGTATTGTGTCTCCTGCTTACACATGTGCTGATTTTCCTGACTGCAGCAGAGTAACAGCTACTCATCTCAGTTCTGGCTGTAATGTCTATAAAGACTGAAGAAGTTTCATTCATCTGATTGGAAAATTCTTTTTCATTTCAGGTGGAAAAGCAAATTAAACTTTAAGACAATAAGTCTTTTTTCTTTGCACATGAATTTTATTAATTCTTTCATTTTAAAGGTAACACATGGCTGTTCCTCTCCCTCTTCCTTTCCTTTCATGAAAAACTGTTATGGGGAGCAGAGCAAGGTAGGCATCACAGGGTGGGATAGGAGCAGCCCAGCATGAGGAGTTAGAGCCCAACCAGGGCAGGAAGAGCATCCCCTGAAAAGGAAGAACCTGGCATGTGTTGTCAGAGCCAGATCCGGGTGAGGATCCCAGGGGGATGCAACTTGGCATGGGAAGTTAGAGCCCAAGCAATGGGCAAAGGATATCCATAAGTGGAAGGAAATCATGACATAGATAGAGTATTGGTTACATACATACAAGGAGCTTGATCAAATAAGTAAATATATTAAGGATAAAGGAAGCCAGGTTTCTCACTGTCAGAAATGGGAGTTACAAATACAGAAAGGGAGAAAACCATATGAACCCTGTGATGTTACATTGATTGGATAGATTGAAATGAACCATGGTTTTCAATATACATAGATATACAAATAAATGCAAACAAAATTGTATGCATGCAAATATATGTGTGTGTATATATATATACAAACATATGCAAATATATATATACACACATATATGCATGTGCACATACACACACACGTATTTCCTCACTCCTTTCACTGGGAGCAGCAACACCCTCAATGCCAGTGAACACACTTACTGCTCAGATCTTGGCTACTAAGTACCATTTCCCACTAAAAGGAACCAAGAATCCTTTGGAAAATGACTAGTTCCAGAAGGAGGCCGTGAAAGCACAAAATGAGCCTGAATTATCTTGTGTCAGAAAGCAAGGAAATGCTCAAAGAATGATCAATGTCAAAAGACCAGAGAAGCCAGTTTGAAGGGGCTCTCACTGGCCAAATCAGGGATAATCTGAACATCAGAATAATGGTAGTAGTCAGCCCCAGATAAACTCCCTCTTCCCGAGAGGCAGATTCCATCTCTGGGGACCTCAGTTNAAAAAGTATACAGGCAGTGAGTGTTTAAAAATGAATCAATATAAAGAAAATAATAAACGAATAATAATTTGACATAACAAAAATAATGAAGGTGGTACACAGTTGCCAAAGTTTGGGAAAAACTGGGTTTGAATCCCAACTTTACCACTATTTGTGTGCTTTTTTCTCCATTTAGAAAGTGACCATTATATCTTCATCAGTATGTTGTGAGGATTACATGGAATTGGTGACCTCACCACTGCTCAGCAGAATAATTTTGAACTTGTTCTCAATTGCTACATACCCCAAGCATCTTACAAAGTGTTGTCCACATGAGAAGGAGCTGAGTCACAAATCAGTAATTGGGAGTGTCTGTACTTGTGACCTGATTTGGGGCTTATATCTGAAGCACAGTTTGTCTCTGCCTTGGCATGCTAATACATGGGATGTGTCTTTCCTGATCAATTGGCATATGAGACTGTCATCTTTGTTAGCTGCTATACAAAATAACCTAGGACATTCAAAAAAATTTTTCATATGCAACACAGAATTTATATTTTAAGTAAGTTTGTCCCAAAGATGTTCTCCAAATTTAATAAAAATCCATCTAGGGCCGACCCGGTGGCGCACTGCTATAGTGCGCCGCTTGGGAAGCGCGGCGGCGCTCCCGCTGAGGGTTCGGATCCCACATTCAGACCGGGCGCTCACTGGCTGAGCGAGGTGCGGGAGCAACACCGAGGGTTGCGATCCCGTTGCGATCCCGTTGCCGGTCCCGGTCCGGTATGGGCGCGACACTGAGGGTTGCGATCCGTTGCCGGTCACGAAAAAAGACAAAAAGACAAAAAATAAAAAAATTAAAAATAAAAACCCATCTAGCTATTTCTGTGTGTGAAGGTAACAGAGACATTGTTCTATTAAAATGAATAAGAGACTAAACTTGCGAATGCTTAATAAATATTAAATAAAATAATTTTAAATGAATGCTTAATGTTAAATCCTTCCCCAATCACTATAAAATTTCTTTCTTCAGATCACACACCCCTCTGTGTATTGTATTGTGTCTCCTGCTTACACATGTGCTGATTTTCCTGACTGCAGCAGAGTAACAGCTACTCATCTCAGTTCTGGCTGTGATGTCTATAAAGACTGAAGAAGTTTCATTCATCTGACTGGAAAATTCTTTTTCATTTCAGGTGGAAAAACAAATTAAACTTTAAGACAATAAGTCTTTTTTCTTTGCACACAAATTTTATTAATTATTTCATTTTAAAGGTAACACATGTCTGTTCCTCTCCTTCTTCCTTTCCTTTCATGAAAAACTGTTACGGGGAGCACAGCAAGGTAGGCATCACAGTGTGGGACAGAAGCAGCCCAGTATGAGGAGTTAGAGCCCAACCAGGGCAGGAAGAGCATCCCCCGAAAAGGAAGAACCTGGCATGTGGTGTCAGAGCCAGATCCAGGTGAGGATCCCGGGGGGATGCAACTTGGCATGGGAAGCTAGAGTCCAAGCAATGGGCAAAGGATATCCATAAGTGGAAGGAAGTCATGACAGAGATAGAGTATTGGTTACAGGTTACATACATACAGGGGGTTTGATCAAATAAGTAAATATATTAAGGATAAAGGAAGCCAGGTTTCTCACTGTCAGAGATGGGAGTTACAAATACAGAAAGGGAGGAAACTGTATGAACCCTGTGATGTTACATTGATTGGATAGATTGATATGAACCATGGTTTTCAATATACATAGATATACAAATAAATGCAAACATAAAATTGTGTGCATGCAAATATATGTGTGTGTGTATATATAAGCACATATACAAATATATATATACACACACATATATGCATGTGCACATACACACACGTATTTCCTCACTCCTTTCACTGGGAGCAGCAACACCCTCAATGCCAGTGAGCACACTTATTGCTCAGATCTTGGCTACTAAGTACCATTTCCCATTAAAAGGAACCAATAATCCTTTGGAAAATGATTAGCTCCAGAAGGAGGCCGTGAAAGCACAAAATGAGCCTGAATTATCTTGTGTCAGCAGGCAAGGAAGTGTTTGAAGAATGATCAATGTCAAAAGACCAGAGAAGCCAGTTTGAAGGGGCTCTCACTGGCCAAATCAGGGATAATTTGAACATCAAAATAATGGTAGTACAGGATTTTAGCCCTCTCAATAATGACACCACAAATTCCCACGTACACATGTAAATAAATGAATAAATTGAAAGTTTGAATAATAGGATATTTACCTTGTTTTGTAGTACCTCCCCACAAATATTAATGACAAAGAGGAAAAAATAACTTTACAGCAGATAAGCCTGGCAAATAATACCTTAATCAAATGATCAAAGGAAACATCAGCAATAATGGGATAATTGAAATTGTATATCACCCAGTAGCACGCAATGAAAAGAACAGCATCGCATCTTTGATATTCCTGCCAAATATGCATAACCTGAATCTAATCATGAGGAAACATCAGACAAACCCAAATTGAGGGCCATTCTACAAAATGACTGGCCTATAATCCTTAAGAGGTTCAGGTCATGAAAGAAAAGACTGAGGAAGTAGACGAATGATACAGAACACCAAATGCAACATGTCATTCTTAACTTACTTTTGCTACAAAAAACAAAAATGGGTTATGATCATAAGATATAATCATCTATCAATGTCAATTTTCTGAACTTGATGGCTGTACTGTGGTTATGTAGGAGAAGGTTTTCATTTACAGGAAATACACATGAAAATATTCAGGAATGATGGGACATCACTTTGGCAACTTATTCTTAAATGGTTCAGGGTTTTTAAAAAGTTCTTTTCACTATACTTCTAACTTTTTATAACTTTGTAATTGCTTCAAAATAATAATAATAAATAAATTCACTAATCTTTTTTTTCCCAAAAAAAAGTAATGCATGTTTATTGTAATTAGTAAAACAAAGCAAAGATGTATTTTAAAAAGTTAATAATCTTCCCTTGTCCCTTTTCTGTCACTATTCCCCATAGAAACAATGTTACCATCCTGATACTTATACAAACATATAAATATACAGAGGGAATGTGTTGTAGCTAATTCTCTTGAAGAAGAAATCTCTAGACCCCTGGAATAAAAACATACAAAATGACCATCATTTACACATCCAGGTTAACAAATAAGATGGTCACCTTGGATCTTGAAATGCATAACAAAATCCTGCGGGCTTTCCCACTAGGAGCGCTGAGTTATGTGACCAAATGCACTGAATGACTGAAAGGAAGCATCTGGCATTTGAAAATGAGAGAGGACCTCAGACTCTTCTGCAAATGGAGAAACTAGGACTTAGAATATTCGAAGCAGAGTCTAGCCAGGGCAGAGTATCGTGCTCTCTCCTCCCCCTTTCTAGAAGTAACTGATTTCATATTTCTGTTAATGCAGTCTTCTGTTGCTTTAGCTTTTTTTCAGCAAATTCATACTGATTTCGCTAAAATGCCTACATTTTTCAAATATGTGCTACTACCAAATCTAATATCCAATTCCTATCTTCCAAGTGCAATCAGTGCTAAGGGCTTTTTTTCCCCTGTCATGCTTTTTCTGGATTCTGATTTTGCTATAACAGCTTTACATCATCTGTAATTTTAATCAGCATTACTCCATGTCATTGACAGACCTACTGAAAAGATGGGTCTAGGACAGAGTCCTGAGGCTTGCCCCTGGAGATCTCCCTTTAGTGGACAGATACAGTCATCCAACCAGCTAGAAGTTCTCCATGTAGAAGTCCAGGTAGAAATTAATGGATTAGCCCATATTTTTCTATTTTGATGGCAAGAATTTTTTTTTTAAGAAGTATTCATTTCAAATGCCAGGCTAGAAAACAACTATGCTATCCCTGCCACATTTTTATGACCCATATGTCTCCTAATTCTAATAAAAAGTTAAATGAATGTGTGTGAGAGAGTGTGTGTGTGTGTGTGTGTGTGCGTGCATGTGTGTGATTTTAAAAAAGTTAAATGAAATAGTCTGCCCCAGCTTGTTATTAGTGCAATGCATTCTTACTAATGCCTGATAAACCTCGATTCCATTTCTAAAAGAAAATGTTAATTTGGCATAATCTGTTCTAAATCTTACCCAATCTTAGTAATAAAAGAAATGCAAATTGGAAAAACAGTGATAATGCATCTTTTGCCTACTGCTATGGGTTGAATGTATCCCCAAAAAGTTCATGTGTCAGAAACTTGATCCCCAATGTAACAGTATTAAGAGGGTGGGAAATCCAATTACGGTATTTGAAAGGTGGGGGCTTTAAGAGGTAAGTGGACCATGAGGACTGTGCCGTCCTGAATGGATTGATCCACCCATGATGTACCGGGTTAACAGTTTAATGGGTTATCAGGAAGTGGTTCTGATGGTTGTATAAGGAGAGCACGTTAACTGTCTTGCTCCTGCCGCTCTCACCATGTGCTGCCCTGCATTGCCACGGTACTCTGTAGAGACTCCCCACCAAGAAGAATGTCCTCACCGGATGTACCCCCTAAGCCTTATACTTCCCAGCCTCGAAACTGTAAAAACTAAATTTCATTTTTTAATAAATTACCCAGTTTTGGGCATTCTGTTATGAGCAACAGAAAATGTACTGATACACCTACCAAATGTTTAGGTTTTATGGTAATTTCTAGTGCTGCTGAAACTGTAGGGACATCAAACAAGTGAAAGTTACCTTTCTGGATATCAATTTGGCAGAAGTATCAAAAGCCCTGAAAATGTAAATTTTCTCTGTCCCAAAAGTTCCTCTTCTGGGAATTCATTCTAAGGTCATGGATATGTACAGATATTTAGCTATAATATATTCATTCAGTGTGTTTACAGTTGAAAAAAAAGGAAAGTAAAATGCTAAACGGCCAAAAACAGAAGATTTGTTAGAAGTACATCTTTACAATCGAACACATGTACACATAGAACCACATCTATACAACCACTGAAAATGATGCTATAAAATATTTAATGTCCTAAAAAGGGATCAAAATTGGGCAAAAGAAGCAAGTTACAAAAGAGAATACCTAATATGATCATTCTGTGCGTGTGTGTGTGTGTGTGTTATGCACAAACAGAAATGACTAAAATGTATAAATCAAAACAGGCAGAGTGAATAGAATTCCATCATGTATGAGATGATGGAATTAAAGGAAATTTTTATTTCATTCTATTTGTCTATATTTTCTAAATGTTATGCAATACACTTGTATTTTATAGGAAGAAATAGCAATTACAGCCACTGTCTATTTTAAACACTCTCTATTCCTATACGCATGGCTGAAGCCACTAATAGAAGGCAAGTGATCTGTTGCTCTTTTCTCCTCTTAATCCCCACAGCATTTTATTCTGTCTTTCTTAGAGCACTTTCACATCTTGCTTTATATACACCTACATATGATTTTACTTCCTTACTAAATGGAAAACTTTTGAATTATGTTTGGATTTTACTTACATATATGTATATGTGTGTGTATGTATGTATGTATATATCCCCACTCCCATAAGGCACATTATCTTACAATATGAGAGAAGATAAAGAAATAATTGCTGGAAAAGATGAATAAGTAAATGGCTACAGAAGATTCAATGAGGATAAAGATAAACACTTACTTAAAAGAAAAAGCATTGGTAGTGTCTACAGTATCATGGGCATTTGACATCCAAAAGTGTTGCATAGGGCTCAGCCTTTCTAGAAAGAACACAGGCAGATCTGAACTAGGGGGCTTCTAGATTGCCAGAGGAAAGAAAAGGGGGTTCTGTTGAGGGGATGTTTACCACCAGGATCTCAGAGAGCCTCCCAGACTAACTGCCTGCTAACCTACTACAACTCTTGTTTTCAGATAGGTGAGCCATAGACATTGACCTCCTCTTGCTTCACATATTTCCAGAATCATCATAATTGGTAGAGCTATGGGCCCTGGATACAACTTCTGTGCATGCACAGTAGACACACACACTCTCCTGCTTCATAGTGAGTTGTTGTCAACCCAGGAATAAAAGCTCCACAGCGAGTGCCTTATGACCAAGCGCTTCAACTCCCAGAAGATCTCCTTTACCATGGCTCATTGCTCATCTCTATTCCCAGCTCGAATGAAAATTTTATTTCATTTTTTCCCTTTATTTTTTTTCTATTTTAGGCATCCTTTTAAAAATAAGACTTCAGTTCTAAGGACAGGCATTTGGACCTTTCTGGCAGGGACTCCTGCCCTGGGCAAGCACACTTGATGATCATACGGTGCATGGTCCCTCCTCTCATGACCATCTGCTAGACTGGCTCTCTGCCCACTCACAAACTCACTGAATTGTTTCACTAGGACACAGGTGCCAGGCTATCATGGGTTTAAACGAGCAGCCCACATTATACAACAAAATATTTGTCTTCCCTTCAGGAAGCTCCTTCCCCCATGACAGCCTTAATGTAGTCCCACTACATGGCTTCTGAAGCTTGATTAAAGCCAGAGACATGGGTGAGCCAAAGATAATGTTGTAAGAAGCAAACTCCGAGAGATGAGTGATGATAGAGCAGAGGAACAGTGGCCATAATAGCTATGGTGCAGGTAGAGGCAGGGGGTGAACCAGAATCCTAGGAATCTAGGAGGAAAGAAGTCATCACTCCAAATTGATTTAATTAGATCCTTAAAAATCAAGGAAGGAAATACAAATAGCATGTGTAAGTGTACCTTAACCTACAGCAGGGAGGAACAGAAGTAACATGGGAGTTAGAGCCATGACCTAACCATGCATGACCATGCAGTTAGTGCATGACCTAACCGTGCAACTTGAAGAGATTTTCAGCCAGCCTCTGAATCTCAATGTTTTTAAAATTAAATGAGGATAATAATAATAATAATACCATATGTTATTGTCTTAATAATTATGGAACAATCACTCCAAACTTTGGTGGCTTAAAAGAACAATAATTATTATCCCTCTGTGGATCAAAACTTTGGGAGAGCTCAGCTGGGCAGTTCTAACTAAGGTCCCTCATGAGGTTGCAGTCAGAGGTGGCTGTGCCTGTATCACCTCAAAGGCTTCATCGCTCATACATCTGGGCTGGGAATACTGAAAGATCTGGGGGCTGGAACCACTAATGTCTTCATGCATCTCCCTGTGTCTCTATATGCTCTTTCCACCTTATCTCTTCAGCATAGCAGCTTCTGAGTTGCCCAACTTCTTACAAGATGCCTCCAAAGGAGTGTGTTCTGAGAGAGAGAGCCAGGAGGAAGCTGCATTGCCTTTTATGATCTAGCCTTGCAAGTCAAGTAGTGTCACTTCAAGACATAGGTCGGGGCAAAAAAATTTTATGGAGAACACTTCTTAAGCACAGGCAACAAAAGCAAAGATAAACAAATGAGACTACATCAAACTAAAAAGCTTTTGCATAGCAAAGGAAATAATCACCAGAGTAAAGAAGCATCCTGCAGAATGGGAGAAAATATTTGCAAACTACTCATCTGACAAGGGATTAATATCCAGAATATTCAAGGAACTCAACTCAATCACAAAATAACAAATAATCTGAAAAATGGGCAAAGAAGCTGAATAGACATTTCTCAAAAGAAGACATACAAATGGCCAACAAACACATGAAAAAAATGCTCAAAATCACTTATCACTAGAGAACTGCAAATCAAAACCACAATGAGATATCTCTCACTCTAGTTAGAATGGCTATTATCAAAAAGACATAAAACAACAAATGCTGATGAAGGGGAACACTTACATACTGTTGGTGGGAATGTAAATTAGTACAGCCATTATGGAAAACTATAGGGAGATTCCTCATAAAACTAAAAATAGAACTAAAATATGATCCAGCAATCCCACTACTGGGTATTTATCCAAATGAAAGGAAATCGGTATGCTAAAGAGATACCAGCACCTGCATGTTCATTGCAGCACTAGTTACAATAGCCAAGATATGGAATCAACCTAAGTGTTCATCAACAGATGAACTGATAAAAAAAAATGTGGAATATATACACAATGGAATACTATTCAGACACTTAAAAAAAAGAATTAAATCATATCATTCATGGAAACATGGATGACTTGAGAGGACATTATATTAAGTGAAATAAGTCAGGCACAGAAAAATAAATACCACATGTTCTCATTCATAAGTGGGAGCTAAAAAAATAAGTGAGCTCAGAAGTAGAGAGTAGAATTGAAGTTACTAGAGGCTGAGAAATGTCAGGGAAAGGGGATAGGGAGAGGTTGGCTAATAGATACAGAATTACAGCTAGATAGAATAAGTTCTAGTATTCTATAGTAGTGCTAGGTGACATTTCTTACATATTTTCAAATGGCTAGAAGAGAGGAATGCAAATGTTCTCATCACAATGTTTTTGGTGACGGATATGCTAAGTAGCCTGACTTGATCACACAGTGAATACATGTATCAAAATATTATTCTGTACTTCATAAATATGTACAACTGTTATGTCAACTAAAAAATAAAATTTAAAAAGTAAATTAAAAATAAAATAATGTTCAAATTCCCCTGAGGGAGGAAAAAGCCCTAAATATACTGACAGAAAAAATTACCCTTGAGAAACAGCTGAACTCAACCCCCCAGAAGTTAAGCCCACAAGTCTACAAGTCCTTCTTCCTCCATTCCCAGAGCTTCTGATCATCTTTGGGGTGTCCACATTTTAAGGATGCAAGAACTGCTAAGGTGATCCAACATTGAAGAAGCCAGAAACTAAAGGAATTCAGAAGAAATAGAGAAAATGCTAAAGAATAAATCTTTTTTAAAAAATTAAAATAAAGTAAAATTTGGGCCGGCCCAGTGGTGCACTGGAGAGTGCGCCGCTTGGAAGCACGGCGGCGCTCCCGCCGAGGGTTCGGATCCCATGTGGAGACTGGTTCCCGCTCACTGGCTGAGCGTGGTGTGGGCGCGACACCGAGGGTTGCGATCCCGTTACTGGTCAGTAAAAAAGACAAAAAAGGAAAAAATTAAAAATAAAAAAATAAAATAAAATAAAGTAAAATTTTAAAACTTTTAATTTAATATCCTCAGAAAAATAAGAGAATATTTCATCCACACAACAAGAATCTGATGCTATAAAAAAAAAAATTCAGAGAACAAGAAAAGTGTTTTTGAAATTAAATGCTGTGATTGTAGAAATGAAACTTTCAATAAAAGGGCTAAGGCTCAAAGGTGAGACAATCTCCCAGAAAGTAAAACAAAAAGTCAAAGAGATATAAACTATTAGAAAAATGATTACATTAATCCAGGAGGTCCAATGTCTAAACAATAGAAGTTTCAGAAAGAGAGAATATATAAAATGGAGGGGAAAAAATTATCAAAGAAACAATTCAAGAAAAAATTCCCAAAACCGAAGGATAGAGGCAATCTTAGGATGGTGGTGAAGGGAAAACCTATGCGCACCTCTGCAGTGGGCCTAAGCAGCGATTGGTCCAGACTGAGGCAGTACAGAGGTGCCAGGAGAGACGCCTTCAAGAAGACAAGATGGAGAAAACACATGGTGTGTTGGGGAGTATTCAGAGAAACTTTAAACTTATTGTGGAGGGATTAGGGATAAGTTTGTGGCGGGTACATAATAGTGAAGTGAATGAAAAGAGACAATGATTAATTCTTTTTTATTACTATATTTATTATTGCACAATGTAATCATTTTTCGTGGCCCTTAACCAATTTCTCCCTAACCACATCCATCCCTTTCCCAGCACTGGTGGCCTCAGTTCCATTCTCTTCTTTTGAAAGTTCAGTGGATTATTGTGATTCTTGTATCCTTCTTTCTTTTTTTTCTGTTTATTTGTTTTGTTTTTTGTTTGTTTTTACTCCACTTATGAGTAGGACATGCAGTATTTCTCTTTCTATGTCTGGCTTATGTCATTTAACATAAGTTTTTCTAAGTTCATCAATTGTTGCTGCAAATGGCAGAATTTCATTCCTCTTTGAGTCAGAGTACTATTCCGTTCTACACACACACACACACACACACACACACACACACACACACACACACACACGTTTTCCCTATCTAGTCATCTGTTGATGGACATGTAGGTTGGTTCTAACTCTTAGCTATTGTAAATAGAGCTGCAATAAATGTGGGCGTGCAGGTGTCCCTTCAACATGATGACTACCATTCCTTTGGGTATATACCCAGCAGTGGGATTGCTGGATCATATGGCAGTTCTATTTGTAGTTGTGTGAAAAACCTATACTGTTTTCCATAACAGCTTCACTAATTTACAGTCCCACCAGCAGTGTAGAAGGGTTCCCCTTTCTCAGCATCCTTTCCAGCATTTTGATAATGACCGATCTTTTTTTTTATAATTATTAAGAATATTCATGAGATACAGGGCTAATTGTCACCCCTCATGCCCATGAAGTGAGGGCCAGATTCATACCAGGTGCATACCCATTACCAGAAATTACTTTTGTACCCCAGTTATCCCCAACCTCCCTCCCCCTTCCTCTTTTCCCCCCACTCCACTTGGTAGCCCTAGGAATGTTCCCTCCCTCTGTAAGACAACCGCACTACTGTGGTATTTCTTTCCTTCCTTCCTTTCTCTCTTAGCTCCCACATATGAGTGAACACATGTGGTATTTATCCCTCTGTGCTTTGCTTATTTCGCTCAACATAAGTTTCTCCAGGTTCATCCATGTTGTTGCAAATGGGAGTATTTCATTCTTTTTTACAGCAGAGTAGTATTCCATAGTGTGTATATATACCACACTGAGTTTGGATAAGTTTCCTTATCCAATTGTCCATCAATGGACATTTAGGTTGGTTCCACATCTTGGCTATTGTAAACAAAGCTGTGATGAACATGGGAGTACAGGTATCTCTTTGACATGATGATTTCCATTCCTTGGGTATATACCCAGAAGTGGAATTGCCAGATCATATGGAAGATCTATCTGTACCTGTTTGAGAAAACTCAATACTGTTTTCCATAGTGGTTGTACTAATTTACCATCCCACCAACAGTGCAGGAGTGCTCCCTTCTCTCCAAACTCTCGCCAGCATTTTTTATTCTCATTCTTTTTGATTATAGCCAGTTTAACTGGGGTGAGATGATATCTCAATGTGGTTTTAATTTGCATCTCCCTGATGACTAGTGATATTCAGCACTTTTTCATGTATCTGTTGGACTAACTGGCATGAGATGATATCTCAATGTGGTTTGAATTGCATTTCCCTGATGCTGAGTGATGTTCAGCATTTTTTCATGTGTCTGTTAGCCATTTGTATATCTTCCTTTGAGAAATGCCTGTTCAGTTCCTTTGTCATTTTTTAATTGCATAACTTGTTTTTTTACTGTTAAGTTGTTTGAGTTTCTTGGATATTCTTGGATATTAATCCCTGATTAGATACATAGTTTGCAAATATTTTCTCCCACTCTGTAAGTTGTCTTTTCACTCTGTTAACTGTTTCTTTCACCATGCAGAAGCTTTTTAGTTTGATATAATCCCATCTGTATATTTTTTCTTTTGTTGTCTGAGCTTTTGGTGTCTTATTCATAAAGTCATTCCTGTTTGATATAATACAGTTGTTTATTTTTTCTTTTGTTGCTTGTGCTTTTGAGGTCTTATTCATAAAGTCTTTGCCCAGTCCTACTTTCTGCAGTGTTTCCCCTATGTTTTCTTTTAATAGTTTTATAGTTTCAGGGTCTTACATATGTCTTTAATTCATTTTGAGTTGATCTTGGTATATGGTGAGAGGTACAGGTCTAGTTTGCATTCTTCTACAAATCGATGTCCAGTTTTTCCAACACCATTTATTGAAGAGGTAGTCCTTTCCCCCAAAATATACTCCTGTTGCCTTTGTCAAATGTCAGCTGGCTGTAAGTATGTGGGTTGATTTCTGGGTTCTCTATTCTGTTCTATTAGTCCAACTGTCTGTTTTTATGCCAGTAGCATACTGTTTTGTTTACCATAGCTTTGTAGTATAATTTAAAGTCAATTATACTACAAAGCTTTATTTTTTTACTCAGGATTGCTTTGGCTAATCAGTGTCTTTTATTGTTTCATGTGAATATTAGGATTGTTTTTTTTTTCTGTTTCTGTGAAGAATGTTATTGCTGTTTTGATGGGGATAACATTGAATCTGTAGGTTGCTTTGGGTAGTACGGACATTTTCACAATGTTAAATGTTCCAGTCCAAGAGCATGGAATGTCTTTCCATCTTGTATGTCCTCTCTAATTTCCTTCAGCAGCAATTTGTAGTTCTCATTGTAGAGATCCTTTACCTCCTTGGTTAAATTGATTCCTAGGTTTGTTGTTGTTGTTTTGATGACTACTGTAAATGGGCTAGCTTTCTTGATTTCTTTTTCTGCTAGTTCATTATTGGAGTATTAAAACTGCAATGATTTTGTTTCCTGCCACTTTACTGAAATCATTTATCAGCTCTAAGAGTTTTTTGGCAGAGTATTTTGGCTTTTCTATATATAGGATCATGTCATCTGCAAATAGGGACAATTTACTTTGTCTTTTCCAATCTGGATGCCCTTTATTTCTTTCTCTTGCCTGATTGTTCGGGTTGGAACTTCAAACACTGTGTTAAATCAAGTGGTGAGAGTGGGCATCCATGTCTTGTTCCTGTTCTTAAGGGAAAAGCTTTCAGCTTTTTTCAGAATGATATTGGTGGTGGGTTTGTCATATATGGCTTTTATTGTGTTGAGATAATCTTCTATATCTAATTTGCTTAGAGTCTTTATAGTGAACGGATGTTGAATTTTGCCAATTTTTTTTTTTTTGCATCTATTGAGATAATCATATGGCTCTTGCTCTTGGTTTTATTGATGTAGAGTACCACATGTATTGGCTTGCATATACTGAACCATCCTTGCATTGCTGGGATAAATCCCACCTGATCACAGTGTATAATTTTTTTTGAAGTGTTGCTGTGTTCTGATTGCTAATATTCTGTTGAGGGTTTTTGCATCTATGTTCATCAGAGATATTGCCCTGTAATTTTCTTTTTTTGATGTATCTTTGTCTGGTTTTGTTATCAGGGTGATGCTGGCCTCATAGAAGGAGTTTGGGAGAATGGCCTCTGTTTCAATTTTTTGGAATAGTTTGAAGAGAATTGGTATTAATTCCTTTTTAAATGTTTGGTAGAACTCAGCAGAAAGGCATCTGGTCCTGGGCTTTTCTTTGTTGGGAGACTGCTGATTACTCCTTCAATCTCATTGCTTGTTATTGGTCTGTTCTTGTTTTCTAGTTATTCTTGGTTCAGTCTTCTTAGTTTGTATGTGTCCAAAAATGTATCCATTTCCTGCAGCTTTTCAAATTTGTTGGCATACAGTTGTTCATAATAGTCCCTAATGACTCTTCAGATTTCTGTGGTATTGGTTGTAATGTCTCCATTTCATTTTTTATTTTTGTTATTTGGGTCTTCTTTTTTTAGTTACCCTTGCTAATGGTTTGTCTATTTTGTTTATCTTCTCAAAAACTAACTTTTGTTTCATTGAGCTTTTGTATCATTTGGGGGGGGTCTCTATTTTATTTAGTTCTGCTCTGATCTTTATTATTTCTTTCCATCTACTAATATTGGGATTTAATTGTTCTTGTTTTTCTAGTCCTTTGAGGTGTGGCATTTGGTTGTTTATTTGAAATCTTTCTCTTCTTTTGAGGTAAGCATTTATTGCAAAAAACTTCCCTCTTTACATGCCTTTTCCATATCCCATAGGTTTTGGTATGATGTGTCTTCATTTTCATTAGTTTAAAGAAATTTTTTGATTTCCTGTTTAATTTATTCTTGGACCCATGGTTAATTCAGGAGCATGTTGTTTAATTTCCATGTATTTACATAGTTGCTGGAGTTTCACTTATTGATTTCTAGTTTTAATCCATTATGCCTGAAAAGATGCTTGAAATGATTTCAGGGGTTTTTTAATTTTTTTTAATTTATTTAGACTTGATTTTTAACCTAACATGTGGTCAATCCTGGAGAATGTTCCATGTGCTGATGTGAAGAATGTACATTCTGTAGTTCTTGGATGAAATGTTTAATAGATATCTGCCAGGTCCAATTGGCCTAAAGTGTAGTTTAAATCCTGTGTTTCTGTTGGTTTGTTGCCGAGCTGATCTGTCCAGTGCTGACAGAGGGGCATTCAGGTCTTCTACTATTATTGTGTTAGGGTCTATCACTTTCTTTAGACCTAAAAGCTTTTGCTTTATATATCTGGGTGCTTCAGTGTTGGGTGCATACATATTTATGATTGTTATGTTTTCTTGCTGGATAGATCACTTTATCATTATATAGTGACTTCTTTATCTCTTTTTGTGGTTTTTGGTTCAAAGTCTATTTTATCCCATATAAGTATAGCTACTCCTGCCCGTTCTTGGTTTCCATTTACATTGTATGTCTTTTTCCTTCCCTTCACTATTAGTCTGTGTGTGTCTTTAAAGGTGAGGTGAGTCTCTTAAAGACAGCACACAGTTGGATCTAGCTTTTTAATCCACTCAGTCAGTCTGTGTCTTTTCAGTAGGGAGTTTAATCCATTTACATTTAGAGTTGTTATTGAAAGGTACTGTCTTACTCCTAGCATTTTATAAATTTTTGTTTAGATGTTTTAAATATATTTAGTTCCTTTCTTCCCCTTTTATTGTTGTTTTTTATGTTTGTTGGGTTTTTTGAGGTGGTAAGATTTAGTTTCTTTATCTTTCTCATTTGCATTTTTATTCTACCAGTGGGTTACATTCTTTCTTGTGTATTCATGGTAGTGATTATCATCTTTTGGACTCCAGATGCAGGACTCCCTTGAGGATTTCTTGCAGGACTGATTGTAGGTGGTGAACTCCTGCAATTTTTTTTTCTGGGAAATACACTATTTCTCCCTCAATTCAGAATGATAGCCTTGCTGGGTATGGTATTCTTTGCTGGCAGTTTTTTTCTTTTAATATTTTGAATATATCATCACATTTTCTTCTGATCTGTAGATTTTCTGTTGAGAAATCTTCTGATTGTCTGATGGGATCTCCATTATAGGTGACTTGACACTTTTCTCTTGCTACTTTTAGGATTCTCTTTGTCTTTGAGCTTTGCCATTTGACTATAATATGTCTCAGAGAGGATCTTTTTGGATTGGGTCTGTTTGGGGATCTTTGAGCCTGCTGGACCTGAGTGTCTGTCTCCCTATATCTGGGAAGCTTTCTGTTATTATTTTGTTGAACAGGTTTTCAATGCCTTTTCCTTTCTCCTCCCTTTCTGGAGCACCCATAATTCAGATGTTCATGATCTTAAGGTTGTCTACTATCTCTCTTAGATTGTCTTCATTTTTGATATTATTTTTTTCTTTTCTTTTTTTTTTTTTTCTCCTGGATTATTTTGAAAAGACTATCTTTGAGATCAGAAATTCTTTCTTCTGCTTGCTGTAGCCTGATGCTTAAGCAGTTGCATTTTTTATTTCTTTGAATATATCCTTCAGTTCCAGGAGTTCTGCTACATATTTTTTAAAGTATTAATCTCTTTGTAAATTTCCTCCTTTGTATCCTGGATATTTTTTGTCATTTCATTATGTTGTCTGAGTCTTCTCATATCTCATTGAGTTTCCTTAAGATTGTTGCTTGGAATTCCTTTTCAGTCATTTCAAGGGTTTCCTACTCTGTGGGGTCGGGTACTTGAGAATTACTATATCCCTTTAGTGGTGTCATATTTTATTGGTTTTCCATATTCCTAGTATCTCTATGTTGATATCTGGTCATCTGGTAGGGCAGTTGCTTCTTCTATTACTCTGGATTGGGCTTTGAGGAGAGAGAATTCCTCTTTTTTTCCAATCTCTGCTGGTGAGTCTCCTTGTTTCAATGCAGTTGAGTGGGTGGTGGGCTGCATGAATGGTGTCTGTGGCTGCTACTCTGGTGGTTAGCCATCTTGCAGTGGCAGTGGCTGTGGCAGACCACCCATGCAGAAGTAGTGTTTCCAGTGTACTCCTGCCTTCTGCCAGGTGGTAGGGGCTACCCAAGGTTCCTGCCTAGGATCCCAGGCATGCTCCTGCCTTCTGCCAAGTGGTGGGGGCTATGCACAGCTCCATCAGTGATTAATTCTAAAAGCAGAGTAGTACAGAAAATGGAAATATAATCATGGTGTATGTCATGACTCAACTGTAAATAACAATTGTTACATGGTGAAGGTTGACCTAACCAAATAGTGAATATTGGTCTAATCAAGAATCTTAAAATGACAATGTCAAAAGGATAGGGGAATAATAAATAGCTGAAAAGTGTCCATTTGTGTAAATAAACTGGCCAAATCCTTATATTCCTCCATGGTAAGACTATAGATAATGCTTAAAACTGAAATTCTAAGCAGTTACATTATAAGCATGATATTCATAGATATGAAGGTAAATATCAAAAGAAAAACAACTGAAGTTCTCAAGGAAATTTGCCAGATTATAAAGGATTGTGAAAAAGATTCATAAGTCAAAAGTGTTCAGGAGAAAGTGATTTATAGGGTTGATGTCAGGGGTTCCAGAGACCTCACCACTATTTGCAGGTTGCAGTCTAAAAGCCCCTTAAAAATGATGACCATAATAGTCACTGTGAAGATTAAGATTGGGACTGTGGCATCAGAGAGAATTGAGGTCTGATTAAACTCTCTAAGCTTCAGTTTCTACATTTATGAAATGAAGATAATAGTACCTCCTTCCCAAGATCATTATACTGATTAAGTGAGGTGACTAATGGAAGTGGTTAGCACACTAATTAGGCATACAGTCAGCATTCAATGAATTACAGATGTAATATGTATGACATTGATACATGTAGATATATATCCCCAGGAGAAAAAACACACAAACTTGAATTCTCACTAATCTGTAACTAACTGATATCAGCAATTTTACCAGAAGAGAAGAAAGGAAAGTGAAAAAAAGATGGTTCCTGTATTAGTCTGTTTCTATTGTGTATAACAAAATACTTGAAACTGGGTGGCTTACAAAGAAAATGAAAGTTATTGCTTACAGTTTCTGAGGCTGGGAAGTCCAAAGTCCAAGGAACACATCTGGTGGTGGCAACAGAGACCCCTCACATTGTAAGATAGTGGAAGCAGAGAGAGCAGAGAAGGAGCAAGAGGACAACTTCCTCATTCATCCTGCTTTTAAAGCCCTCCAAACCACACCCATGACCAGCATTTTTAACCCATTCACTACAGCATGGTTGGGCACCACCTTTCAATTACCATAATTGAGGATTTCCAACCCTCAACAGTTACAGTGGGATTAGCTTCTAATATATGAAATGTGGGGACACAATTCAAGCTTCAGTAAGTTTTGGGGGGGACATAATTCAATTTGCTACAGTTCCACAGAGCATTGCATATGTTTTGCTGTAGCCCTGAAAAAATTTTGTTTAAAGATTCTGTACTGGAAAATTGCTTGCCTTTTCTGCAAAAAGGCAAAACCTGACCATTTTTAAGACCTTCATACATGGAAACCCCTATACCAGAGGATGCTATGGGGTGGAGGGGACAGGCGAGAAAAGGAGAGAGAAGCCTGGTGTGGCTTCTGCTTGCAGCCTCTTAGTACCCTTTCATGTCAAGCAGAAATGTATTCAAGCCCTATGTATAAGCAAATACTCCCCCTGCCTCCACCAGACCCCCACAGAACATCACCTCGAATTGCCAGTCACACTTTGGTTGGAGCCATTGGACCATCTGTGCTTGTGCAAGGGATGCTGCGCTTTGGGTGGTTCCTGGGTAAAGCACCTTTCTTTCTGTCATCATTGACTGAAGAAGGCTGGAGTTGCTCTGAGAGCAGTATGGCTTTGGATAACTACATTTAGCTTCTACATTTGTTATTTTGGATTGCCATCCTCCCTATCCCTCCTTGCCTTCCTCCCTCCTAAACATGTACAGTAACTACACAGAAACTGCTGCAAATTGGTATATAGTTTTTAAATCAAATAGCATAAGGAGATGGGGAACCATTAAAAACTGGGACTCCTCCTTTGCTTTGTAAGTTCAAAAGTGGGGGGTGGGGAAAAGGGATGGTTAAAATGTTTACAAATCTTTTAGCTCCCTCGGAACTTTTGCCAGTATGAAGGAAAATAAAAATGAACTTAAACAAACTTGCTGTTGTTTTAGAATGATTTCTATATTCAATACATAACAGGATGGTTGTGAGATAGGTCCCTGTGAAAGGAAAGAAATAATAACTTTACAACCAAATAATTAAAATCCTACATCAGTATGTGAAGAAACCCACAAATGCCCTGTGGAAATTTTGCAGCATTTGCTTCCATATAAAATGAAAAATATATCTTCCAGAATTTGATTCTTCTCCAGGTCTTCAGGGGTCCTGCCTGCCCCCGTCTTCTTCCAAGTCAGCCTTAAAGGACTGAGCCAGAAAGTACCATGATTCCAGGCCTCAGCTTCTTTGGAGGTGTGGGTGAGACTTGGGAGCAGAGTTTGGGCTCACAGATGGAATCAAATCCAACAGAGATGTATCCTACCAGGAGGTGTTGTGTTGGAATGATGACAAGGCTGTGGTTACAAGTTCCTTTTGGCTTCCTGTTGGCATAGAAGATGCAGGAAAGAAAAGGCACAAAAATTAAGACAAAATAGGCCAAAAACATACTTCTGCCTAAACTATGTTTAGGGTAAACAAAATATCTGCAAATAACATACATGCACTTGCCTCCCTCTAAACCAGTATGCACCTGGGACCTGGCACCCAGGAAGCCATCTAATGTAACAAGACATGAGAAGGAAAAATTGAGTCAGCACCAATTTCCAGGAAGCTGCTACCATGTAAATCTAATGCTAACTAAATACAGCCACAGGGCCACAGGATGGTGCAGGTGAAGGGACCCAAGAGACCACCCAACCAGCTCCAACATTTTGCAAAATGCAAAATAAAGATCCTAGGTGGCCTGTCAAAGGCCTGTCCTATCACACCCAATTAGAGGCAGAGGCCAAACTTGAATCAGGATTTCTAGTTCAGTGCCCTTACATGTTTGCAAAAACTAGTTTTTGTGTGTATGTGGTAGGGTTAGAAGGGTGATAGGACAGCCTCTGGAGTATATAAGGCAAAGGTTTCTAACACTGCAAACAACATGTACTTGACTGGCAATAAGGTCAAAGGCTTATAAGGCAGCGAGACTCTCCCCTAAAGACTAATAATATGCTGCATTCTTCTTCCTACAGGAGGTAGTTGGAGTAAAACATCCCTGCTGTCAAAATGACCATTGTTGTCAGATATATTTTCCACCTACCCTTCAGAATGGAAATGAACCCAGATCCTTTCCTCAGAATAGTTAAGCACAGAATCATCACCCAAATGGAGCAAGCAGCTTGCAGAATGGCTGCAATGAGTTGGTTCCCTAGTAAATAGATTGAATATTATTGCTCTACTTCATACCCTCAATGGAACTCTGTCTCGTGAATGGAATGGTATATTATAACTGGCATAAAATAGGCCACCACTTTAGTTACAACACAGGATTGTCCAAATAAACAAGCATTAATCATGCACATTATGTAGAGCATAATGCTTCAGAGAGCTTCTGCAAGCAGTTCCAAATGAATGCAACCAAATTATACCATCTGACAGCTGTTCTGTGACCTGTGGGAAATGAGTTGGTGGTCTCAGTCCAGTTCCTAGTGGACAGGTGTCCAAAGCACAAAAACTACTCTCACAATTGGGCCTAATTAGCAACCTGGTTGCTGCAGCCACAGTAAAACCTGGAGCCCGTGTCACCACCATGCTGTTGGAGGCTTGTCTTGCTATCAGGTGGTCACATGCTAAAAGCTTGATACAGAAATGCTCACAATGGTGCCTGCACAAAATGTTGTTGTTTCAGGAAAAACAGAGAATTGTGTCCAAGACTGGCTCAATTCCTCTTGCCTGACTCCCTAAGCCCGACTCCACCATGCCTGATGCCAAAAATGCTGGAGACAGAGATGGAGTTCAGGGCACTATTTTAATTCACGGAAAGAACATGCTTGCAAAACTTAAAGTGTTATGAACTCCCACCTTTCATAAGACCAATAGACTCATCTGTTACACAAAAACTTAGATTCTCCTGTATACCCAATCATTTCTCAAAATGTTTCCTTCCACTTCTTTGAAACCTTAATTGAAACCTGCCAGCTTCTGAGGATACTGCCTCCCCTGCAGCCCTTCCAAGTGTGCAGTTATTGTTCTCAAAGGTTCTACATACTTATTACCAAATAATGGGCAAGTATTTTTGCTCCTAAATGTCACTTCCAGGCCATTCTTTCCCTGCCCTTGAAACTCCCTTCTTCTCTGACACCCAAAGCATTCAGCTCTGCTTCTATCAACCTTCCATTCAATCCCCTTGTTGAGAAAAGATGTTAACTCCTGGCTTACAGACGTTTTTCCTGATCCTCTTTCTGATATCATCAGTGATGATTTAAACACCCATGTCATGAGCCATAAATCCTCTGGCCTCTCAGTTTCTTATAATCTTCACTTTAATGATCTTTTTCTTTTCAACACCACAGCTACCCACTCCCATGACTGTACCTTAAACATTGTCATTACCAAAAACCACCTCCAAAAATCAATTCAAATATTACTCTCTTGGACTGCAACCAGTCATCCCCAGCTTATTTCGTTACAGCTCCCTTCTTTACAACTCTCCCACCACATGCAGACCAAGCCATTGGCCCAAGCTTTCCTACTATTTATTGACACCCCACCTTTTTCTTCTCTCCCTGTCATTCTTGGCCCCTCACCTTTCCTCATCCTTTTATCCAATCTAACATCAATTCCTGTCAATTTTATCTCCAAAGCTTACTTACTTATTACTTATTTCTTATTTACCATTTTATCTCCAGTTTCTGGCTCAACAATAAAGACAATAAAATTTGATGAATGAGTGAAGCATTAAAAATAAATGCTGGAGAGTTTCACTTCTGCTTAGAAAATAAAAACACAAGAGAAGGCCACTCCCACACTGACATCAGGAGAAATGAGCAACATACTGAATGGTGAAAGACTGAAAGCTTTTCATCTAAGATCAAAAACAGGCAAGGATGCTCATTTTCACCACTTCTATTCAACATAGTACTGGAAGTACTAGTCAGAGCAATTAGGCAAGAAAGAAATATTTGGAAGACATCCAAGTTGGAAAGAAAGAATGAATCAGCAAAGTAGAAGGATACAAAGTCAACACACAGAAATCAGTTGCATTTCTATACACTAATGATGAATAATCTGTAAAGGAAATTACAAAGACAATTCCATTTGCAATAACATCAAAAGGAAAAAATACTTATGAATTAACTTAAACAAGGAGGTGAAAGACTTGTACAGTGAATCAAAACATTGCTGAAAGAAATTAAAGGCATTAAGAACTGGAAGACTTAATACTGTTAAGATGTCGATAGTACCCAAACTTATCTACAAACTCAATGCAATTCCTATCAAAATCCCAGTGGTGTTTTTTGCAGAAATATAAAAATCCATTCAAAAATTCATATGGAATCTTAAGGGACCTCAAATAGTCAAAACAATCTTGCAAATGCACAACAAACCTGAAGGCATCATATGAATACTTTCTGGTTTCAAAATTTACTACAAAGCTATGGTAATCAAAACAGTGTGGCACTGGCATAAGACAGACATATAGACAAATGGAATAGAATAGAGAGACCAGAAATAAACCCTCACATATATGGTCAAATAATTTTTTAAAAGGTTGCCAACACCATCAAATGGGAAAAGGACTATTAATTGGTGCTGAGAAAATTGGATATCCACATGCAAAAGAATACAATTGGACTCTTACCTACCAGTATATGTAAAAATTAACCCAAATGATTTAAAGTCCTAAATTTCAGACCTAGAACTATAAAACTCTTAGAAGAAAACAGGACAAAATTTCACAACACTGGATCTGGCCATAATTTCTGGGAAACAATACCAACAGCAAAGGCAACAAACAAAAAAATAGACAAATTGAACTTCATAAAAATTTTTAAACTTTTGCATCAAAAGATAATATCAATAAAGTAAAAAAGCAGCCCACAGAATGGGAGAAGTTATTTGCAAATCACATGTCTGGTAAGGGATTAATATCCAGAATATATAGAGAACTCCTAAAACTCAACAAGAAAAAAAAACCTGATTCAAAAATGGGCAAAGGACTCGAATAGACATTTCTCCAAAGAAGAAACACAAATAGCCAATAAGTACATGAAAAGATGCTTTATATCATTAATCATTAGGGAAACATAAATCAAACTATGAGATATCACTTCATACCCATTAGGGTGGCTACTATAAAAAAAAACAAAAACAGAAAATAACAGGAATCAGAAAAGATGTGGAGATATTGGAATCCCTGAGCACTATGGTAAGAATGTAAAAGAGTACAGAAATTATGGAAGACAGCATGGCAGTTCCTAAAAAATTAAAAATAGAATTGCCATATGATTCAGCAATTCCATTTCTGGAATATACCCAAAAGAATTAATAGGAAGATCTCCAAGAGATATTTGTATACCCTTGTTCATGTATACCCTTGTTTATTCACAATAACATGTGAATAAAACATGGTAGCAACCCAAGTGTCCATCAACAGATTAATGAATAAGCAAAATGTGGTATATACATACAATGGAATATTATTCAACCTTAAGAAAGAAGAAAATCCTGTCACATACTACACCATGGATGAATTTTAGGAAGTTATGCTAAGTGAAATAAGCCAATCACGAAAGGATAAACATTACAGGACTACACTTATATGAAGAATCTAAAGTAGTCAGAATCATAGAAACAAAGGAACAAGAAGGTCATCAAGGACTGGGGGGATTGGGGAGAGAGGATTGATTAGTAGGCAAAGAATTTCAGTGTTGCAAGCTGAAAATTTTCCAGAGATCTGTTGCACAACAATATGAATATACTTACCATTACTGATCTGTACACTGAAAAATGATTAAGATGGTAAATTTAATGTTATGTATTTTCATCACAAGTTTTTTAAAAATGTAAAAAAGAGACAATGGCCAAGAATTTCCCAAAAATAGTGAAGGAAAACAGATGATCAATGCAATAAGCCCAGAGAATGCCAAACAGATTGAATGATACCACATACACACACTCACATACACCTGCATCTACTATAGTCAAACTCCTGAGAGCCAAAAATAAAAAGAGTACCTTGTAGACAGACAGAAAAAGCAAAAACATAACAAATAGAGGGACAAAAATAAGAATCAGACCTTTTATCACACTATGCAAGCTATCAACAATGAAGGAAACTCTTTAAAATGCTAATAAAATTTTTAAAAAGTCAACCCAAGGGCCGGCCCGGTGGTGCACTGGAGAGTGCGCCGCTTGGGAGCGCGGTGGCGCTCCCACCGAGGGCTCGGATCCCCTGGGGGCGCCGGTCTCCCGTCCCCGCGCGCGG
>NW_007733287.1:69178-81689 GCF_000696425.1 Galeopterus variegatus
AAAAAAAAAAAAAAAGAGAAAAAAAAAAAAAAAAAGTCAACCCAAAATCCCATACATAATCAAAATATCATTCAAAATTCAGTAAACATTTTTCAGACAAATTAAATCTATGAAATTCTTTGCTGGCCAACCTTCACTTTGAAAACATGAAAGTTTTTTAGTCAAAAGAATATTACAGACAGAAACCTGTATTTACACAAATAAGTGAAGAGAAATGAGATAAAGGCAAATATACCATTCATTGTTTTCTTATTTTTAATACATCTAAAGGATATTTGACTACCTAAAGTAAGAACAGCAACAATGTATTGTGGGCCTTACAGCATTTGTAGAAATAAAATATACGACATTAGTATCACAAAGAAGGGGAGAGAAGAAATGAGGTATACTTTGGAAAGGTTCTTACGCTATACAAGTATGTTATACTGAAGATAGATTGTGATAAGTTGAAGACACATATTGTAAACCCTAGGGAAACCATTATTTTTTTTAAAAAACTAAGTGAATAGTAGAGATAAAATGGAATCATAAGGGAAAGCAAGAAAATTAAAAATGAACAAAGAAAGATGGAGCATAGAAAATAACTAAGAAGATGGTATACTTAAATTCAACTTACCAATAATTTAATTAAATGTATAGGATCTGAATACTCCAATTAAAAAACAGAGAGTATCAGATTGGATTTAAAAAACAAAACATGCTATCTACAAGAAACCCACCTTAAATATAAAGACATAGGTTAAAAGTGAAGAGATATAAAAGAATATACCAAGCAAATACATCAAAAGAAAGTTGGGTGGATATATTTGTATCAGATAAAACAAATTTCAGAACAAATAATATTACCAAATTTTTCCCAAATAAGCAAATTGAATCCAGCCACAATACAAAGGATAATACATCATGAACAAGTAGAGTTTCTCTTTGGTCTGCAAAGCTGGCTCAACATTAGAAAGCCAATGTAACTCACCACATCAACAGAGTAAAAACTAAAAATTAATACAGAAAAAGATTTTACAAAATTCAACATCATTTCATGATAATAACTCTCAGCAGACTAGAAAGAGAAAGAAACTTTCTCAACCTGACAAAGAGCATTTACAAAAATTCACAGCTAACATCATACTTAGTGGCAAAAGACTAAATGAATTCTTTCTAAGAGCAGGAACAAGGTATAAATTTTTGCTCTTGCCATTTCTACTCAACATTATGCTGGAGGTCCTAAGCTGTGCAGTAAGGAAAGAAAGAAATAATATGAATACAGATTGGAAAAGAAGAAGAAAATTTTTATTCAGAAACGTCATGATTGTCTACATTAAGAAATCCCAAAGAATCTACAAAAAGGTAGTAGAACTAATACATGAGTTTAACAAGGTTATACAGGACATAAGGCCAATATTCCAAACTCAATTCCATTTCTGTGTACTAGCAACAAAATATCAAAATTGAGTTTTTAAGTACCATTTAATACCACATCAAAAATAATGAAATATTTAAGGGTAGATCCAGCAAAATATAGGCATACTTGAGATACTGTATGTTCGGTTTCAGATGATCACTTAAAACGAATACCACAATAAAGCAAATAAGACAAATTTTTTGGTTTCCCAGTGCATGTAAAAGTTATGTTTACACTATACTGTAGTTCATTAAGTGTGCAATAGCATTATGCTGCCCCCTAAAATCTCGACCGTATGGCCATTGCATATAGCCCCTTTCTCTAAAAAGGCTCAAATGCTTCCTCTTTTCTTATCATATAGCTTTTTTCAATATCACTATAAATACAAAGTCACAAAAAACAATGTCATACCTTAATTTTAAAATATTTTATTGCTAAAAAAAAAATGCTAACAATCTGAGCCTTCAGCCGTAATCTTTTTGCTGGTAAAGGGTCTTGCCTCTATATTGATGGCTGCTGACTGGTCATGGTGGTAGTTGCTAAAGGTTGGGGTAGCTGTGGCAATTTCTTAAAATAAGACAAGAGTGAAGTTTGCCACATTGATTGACTCTTCCTTCCATGAAAGATTTCTCTGTAGTATGCAATGCTGTTTGATAACATTTTCCCATAGAAGAACTTCTCAAAATTATAATCAGTCTTCTCAAACCCTGCCACAGCTTTATCAACTAAGTTTATATAAATATTCTAAATCCTTTGTCATTTCAACAATGTTCACAGCATCTTCAGAGTAGATTCCATCTGAAGAAAGCACATTTTTTGATCATTCATAAGAAGCAACTCCTCATCCATTCAAGTTTTATCATGAGATTGCAGCAATTCAGTTACATCTTCAGGCTCCACTTCTAATCCTAGTTCTCTTGCTATTTCCAGCACATCTGCATTTATTTCCTCCACTGAAAGTCATCCATGAGGATTGAAATCAACTTCTTCCAAACTTTTGTTAATGTTAATATTTTAACCTCCTCCCATTAATCATGAATGCTCTTAGTGGCATCTAGAACGGTGAATACTTTCCAGAAGGTTTTCAATTTACTTTGCCAGATCCATCAGAGGAACCACTGTCTATGGCAGATGTAGCCTTACGAAACGTATTTCTTAAACAATAAGACTAGTAAGTCAAAATTACTCATTGACCCATAGGCTACAGAATGGAAATTGTATTAGCAGGCATGAAAACAACATTAATCTCCTTGTACATCTCTATCAGAGCTCTTGGGTGACTATGGTGCATTGTCAGTGAACAGTAATATTTTGAAAAGAATCTTTTTTTCTGAGCAGTAGGTCTTAACAGGAGGTTTAAAGTATTCAGTAAACAATGCTGTAATTAAACATGCTATCATCCAGGTTTTGTTTTCCATTTATAAAGTACAGGCAGGGTAGATTTAACACGATTCTTAAAGGCTGTCAGATTTGTGGAATGGTAAATGTGCTTTGCCTTCAACTTAAAGTCACCAACTGCATTAGCCCCAACAAGAGAGTCAGCCTGTCCTCTGAAGCCAGGCATTGACTTCTTTCTAGCTGTGAAAGTCTTAGATGGCATCTTCATCCAATGTAAGGCTGTTTTGTCTACACTGAAAATCTGTTGTTTACTGTAGCCACTGTCATCAATAATCTTAGCTAGATGTTCTGGATAACTCGCTGCAGTTTCTACATCAGCACTTGGTGCTTCATCTTGCACTTTTGTTATAAAGGCAGCTTCTTTCCTTAGACCTCATGAACCAACCTCTGCTAGCTTCAAACTTCTACAGCTTCCTCAGCTTTCTCAGCCTTCAACCAAATTGAAATAAATTAGTAGGGTCTTGCCATGGATAAGGCTTTGGCTTAAGGAAATGTGGCTGGTTTGATCTTCTATTCAATCCACTAAAACTTTTTCCATATCAGCAATAAGGCTGTTTTGCTTTCTCATCATTCGTGTGTTTGCTGGAGCAGCACATTTAATTTCATTAAGAACTTTTCCTTCGCATTCACAACTTGTCTGTTTGGCACAAGAGGCCTCACTTTCGTCCTATCTCGGCTTTTGACATACCTTCCTCATTAAGCTTAGTTATTTCCAGCTTTTGATTTAAAGCGAGAGACATGTAACATTTCTTTCACTGAAACACTTAGAGGCCATGTAAGGTTATTAATTGACCTTATTTCAATATTGTTGTCTCGAGGAATAGGGAGGCCTGAGGACAGGGAGAGAGATGGGGAACCACCTGTCAGTGGAGCAGTCAGAACACGCACATTTATCAATTAATTTCACCATCTTTTACGAGTGCAGTTTATAGCCCCCCCCAAAAAATGACAATAGTAACATCAAAGATAACTGATCACAGATGACCATAACAGTTATAATAATAATGAAAAAGTCTGAAATATTGAGAGAATTACCAAAATGTGACACAGCGAGCACATGCTGTTGGAAAAATGGTGCCGATAGACTAACTCAATGCAAGGTTGCCACGATCCTTCAATTGGTAAAAAACCCAAAATCTGCAAAGCACAAAAAAATATGATATGCCTATATATGCAAGATTTTTCTACTAAAAACTGCAAGGCATTAATGAGAAAAAATAAAGACGACCTAAATCAAAGGAGAGATGATATCTGTGTTCACAGATCGAAAGAGGCAATATGTTAAGATGTCAGTGCTCCCAAATTTGATCTATACATTCAAGGCAATCCCAATCAAAATCCCAGCAAGCTTTTTTGAAGGAATTCAAGTTGGTTCTAAAACTTATATGGAAAAGCAAAGACCCTAGAAAATCCAAAATAACTTTGAAAAGAAAGAACTAAATTATATGACTCACACTACCTGATTTCAAGACTTGTGACTTTGGCAAAATGGAACACAGCAAAGAGTCCAGAAATAGGCCCACAAATATAGGATCAATTGATGTTCAACAAAGGTGTGAAGGGGAATGGATAATTTTTCAACATATAGTGCTGAAAAAAATTAATTGTATTTCCATGTGCAAAAAAATAAATAAACCTTGACCCTTACCTTACACTATATGAAAAAGTAAACTCAAGATGAATCATAGACCTAAATATAAAATATAAAATCATAAAAATTCTAGAAGAAAACATACAAATATGTATTTTGTGGGTTAGGTTAGGCAAAGATTTCTCAGCTATGACACCAAAAGTACAATCCATTTTTAAAAATTGATAAATTGGATTTCATCAAAATTAAAAATTTCTGTTCTTTGAAAGACACTATGAAAGGCAAAGCAAAAATGAGCCATGGAGTGGAAGAAAATATTTGCAAATATAATAAATACAAGTAAAATAATAAAAATTGCAAATATAATGATATGATAAAGGACTTGTGTCCAGAATATATAAAGAATTCTTAGAATTCAAGTATCATCAATAAGAGGGGAAAGGAGGGGATAGGCAAAATAGATATTTCATCAAAGCAGACATATGGATGGCAAGTAAGGTCGTAGGAAAAATGCTCTATATCATTAGCCATTAGGGAAATATAAATCAAACCACACTGAGATAGCACTACACCTATCACAATAGCTAAAATTTAATTTTAAATATAATTAACAAAACCAAGCACTGGTGAGGGTATAAAGGAACTGAAATTCTCACACATTGTGGGTAAGAATACAAAATGGTATAGCCACGTTAGAAAACAGTTTGTTTCTTACAAAGTTAAACATACACTTACTATGGTAAGTGACCCAATGGTAATATGTACCCTAGGTATGTACCTAAAATAAATGAAAACATATGTCCACACAAACAGCATTACAGAAACACAAATGTATCATTATAAGAGCTTTATTCACAATTGCCAAAACCTGGAAAGGATCCAAATATATATCAACTAACTAGTGAATAAAAAAATTGTGCTATGTCCATGAAATGAAATACTTCTCAACAATAAAAAGGAATGAACTACTGATACATGAATGATTCTCAAAAGTATTATGCTAAGTGAAAGACTCAAAAAGGTACAAATAGTTTGACTCCATTTATACAACATTCTGCAAAAGATAAAATTACAGCCACAGAAATCATTTAGAGCCTGGAGGAAGTGGGAGAGGATTGACTACAAAAGGTCTACAAAAGAAGAGCTACGAAAGAAACTTTTTAGGATGGTGAAAATATTCATATCTTGAATGCATTATACAACTATATATGTTTGTCAAAACTTATCAAAGGGCAAGTTTTACTGTATGTAAATTATACTTTTATAAGCCTAACTTTTTTAAAGACCATCAAGAATGGATACATATAAGTTCATTATCCTATTCTCTCTAAATTTGTGAATATTTTTACATTTCCATAATAAAACATTCTTAAGTGAATTCTAACATTATGCAATTGCTGCTGAGTTTCTATTATAACAGACCATATATTTAGAATGTAAATACAAGAGTGCAATGCAAAACAAGCCACAGACTGAGAGTAAATGTTGCAAAACACTTTCTGATAAAGGACTTGCACCCAGAATATACAAAGAATTTTTACCACTCAATAACATACATAAATATATACATAAACACACAAATTATATATACAAATATATGAGGGCACTTCAAAAAGTTATCGGGCCGGCCCGGTGGCGCACTGGAGAGTGCGCCACTTGGGAGCACAGTGGCGCTCCCGCCGAGGGTTCGGATCCCATGTGGAGACCGGTTCCCGCTCACTGGCTGAGCGCGGTGCGGGCGCAACACCTAGGGTTGCGATCCCGTTGCCGGTCCCTGGTGCGGGCGTGACACCGAGGGTTGCGATCCTGTTACCGGTCAGTAAAAAAGACAAAAAGGAAAAAAAAAAAAAAGTTATGGAAAGATTTGTATTAACTTTTAATTCTATTTTTCCACAAACTTTTTGAAGTACCCTTGTGTGTATGTGTGTATATATATATATATATATATATATATATATATATATAAAATCCTAGATGTAGGTAAACTGCCCAGATGAAGTTGCATGGAGCAAGAAGCAGAAAACTTTTGCTATACTACAAAGATTCTAGTTTCAATACACTCTTTTCATTAATAATAATTCATGGTAGCCCAAATATTTTCTAGTTTACCCCAGTCCTTAGTCAAGAGCCATTAAAAAGATAAAAATTAAAGAATTTCATAAAATTCATTTGGACTCCAAGGCAATTTAAGCTATAGAAACAATTAAGGAAAACCATAATACAAAGTTCATTAATTCCCACCTGCCCCCAACTTTCCACACCTAGATGATGCCTTGCATACAGGAGATACCTGATGATTACATGTACTTTTTCTAAGCCACAGATCTTATTTGTAAGTGGCAAGTCTTAAAAGCAAATCTGAGAAATTATACAATTATTGATGTGCTTAAAAACTGAAGCCTTGTAAACTTGTACCTGTACCAAAAAGTGCCCTCCTTCTTGAAGACATGCCGTATCTCTGACTTTATCTCACTGTAAAATTCATATAGCTGGGTCAATGTAAGTAAAATCATGCCCTTTCGTAATCTTATTGAACTGATTTGCAGGACTACCAGGATCATCACATGTGGCTGTGTCACAACTGCTTCTGGAATAAAGGCATGCGGCCCATAGGGTGCAGATGTGCTTTGAAATTCAGCCCTTACTCTGTTGCAAGCCTTGTGTCATCACTAATGGAAAGTGGCACCTTTTTTCTAATGGTCCTCCTAAATGGGGGCCTTTATATAATTTGTGAGATCAGAGGGTGCACATTTTTTAACACATACAAAGATACCATGAATGCTAGAAGTGACCCAAAGGACCATTACCCTTTCTAAAAAACAATCTCAAAATAACCACCCATTTTAGGAATTAAATACTCAAAGTTTTTCTTGATTCTTTCAATATATCATATGCAGAATAATTCCGACAAATGTAGATAGAAGAGAATATTAATTTTGCATCAGGAAGTAAGCAACCATTGACTTCATTTTAAACTGATCTTTTCTATCACTGGATATATCATCCCAATCATTAGCTAACAAACAAACAAATACATAAACAAAAATCCCTCTACATAAATACAAAATTCACTCCTTCAGGAAAACCTGATATATTTTTCCATCTTCCTTAAGGCCAAATTTTCATTGCTCTCTCTGAGCTGTGAAAAGCCAATCATCCTGTGTATACAGCAAGGTGATGTCTGAAAATTGTAGCAAAACAGGATTGTGTAGAGAATTTGCAATCAATTGTAATTGACAGTACGTTTATCTTAGGGAAACCAGATAAAAGTATCATACAAATATGCCACCATTCTCATCCTACCTTCAGTAACCATAACAATAACTTCTAAAATCTTTTCTTCCTGATGCATCTATAAACAATTAGCATCTCTTTGTTAAACTCTAATTGCTCTTCCTACACAGCTGTGCCACTGAACAGCTCAAGAAAGAGGGCCCAACTGTTAAGACAGTTATGAATAAAATAATGCCATAACAAACTGAAAGGGCCTGGGGAGTTCAAGAGAGCAGGTCTCCTTTGCATCCTTGCAGAAAACCAAATCATAGACCATACTTTAAATGCTGAGTTTCTCTATCTTTTTCTCTTAAACATAAATCTATAGTGGAAGGCACGAAACATAGACATTAAGAACACAGCCTCTTGAGCTAGACTGCATGGGTTTGAATTCTAGCTCTTCCACTGATTATACTGTGTGCATGGAGCATGTTACACAACCTCTCCATGCCTCTGTTTTGTCATCTGCAAATTGGGGCTAATAATGGTTTCTACTGTGGTGGGGACTACATGGTTTAACGACTATAAGGAACTTAGAAAAGTGCCTTGCGTATGTTAAATGGCCAATATGTTTACAGAAACAATATGTATTGTTTTTATTTGTTGTTGTATACCTTCTCTTTATTAGGATTGTTTGGTTTTTGTTTTGCTTTTCAAATTTTTAACTCACACCTGCAACTTAACCACATCCTCAGTGACTGGCAAAGCTAAGGACTAGTATTCACGAGTTTGCACAAACTACCTGTTAGTGCTTCAACAGCGCCATGGCTAAAGCAAAGGAAAAGACTTTTTTCTGGAAAATAGTTACAAAATGTTGGAGATATTCATTGAATGACCCAAGTCAGTTCTAAACTTAGAGTTTTTCACCCTTCACAGTGACACAATATAGGATGACAACATTCGCATCCCTTTCTACTTGAGAAACTCCAAAAGCTGTTTGTCCCAGAAATATCTTGACATGTTGGAAGTTTTCACCTTCAGGAAATGTAATGTTCTACCACGGAGGATTGAGATATCTACAAATTTGACATGAAATTACTTCACTTAGTATAGAAGATAAATATTCTTCAAGAAGAAAAGCCTGAGATGAAATAACCTCTATATATTTTAACCCACATTTAGTCTCTCTCTGTATGCCCCACAATCGTGCAACTTACCTGGCAAATCCAGTGACCAACAATATAGTTTCCATTCTGAATTAGTTAAGCAGCATTCAATTGTTAGTAACTGAATCATTGACCAACAGTGAATTAATAAACACATTTCATTTTTCACAAAAAGGCTATGAGTAGGTGGCTTACTCCTTCCTCACCTTCTGCCATCCTCAGCAGGTTGGATTTCCATCTTTGGGCTTGTCCTCTCATGGTGACAAGATGGCTGCCTCAGCTCCAGGTCATGAACTCACATAGCCTATTCCAAAGAAGGAGGAAATGCCCAAGGAACACCCCCTTGGGCGTTTCTCTGTTTATCTTTTCCAGATGCACTCCTCACCCCAACCCAACAGACTTGGCCTTATGCTAATTGGTCAGAATTGCATCACATGGTACTATGGGTCAAATGTGTCCTCCAAAAGTTCATGTATCAGAAACTTGATCCCCATTGTAATGGTGTTAAGAGGGTGGGAAATCTAGTTATGGTATTTGAAAGATGGGGCCTTTGAGAGGTGTTTGGATCACGAGGACGGTGCCCTTGTGAATGGATTGATGCATTCATGGAGTGATGGATAGATGGTTTAATGGGTTGTCATGAGCATGGTTCTGATGGCTTTATAAGGACAGCAAGGAAGAGGGTTAGCTCTCTTGCTCTTGCCATTCTTGCCATATGATACCCCACATTGCCATGAGACTCTGTAAAGAGACCCCACCAAGAAGAAAGTTCTCACCAGATGTGCCCCATGGACCATGGTCTTCTAGCCTCCAAAACCGTAAGAAATAAATTGTATTTCTTTATAATTTACCCAGTTTCATGTATTCTTTTATAAGCAACAGAAAATGGACTAATACACATGGCTAGTCCTAGCTGCAAAAAATATGGGAAAGTATCTCGTATTCCCAGTTTTTATCACAGGAGGAGGAAGGGAAGGAAGGGGACAGGTTATTGAATAGGCCACAACAGCATCTGCCATACTAGCTTATAACATCCTTTCCCAAATTTTCCTTCTGGAAAACTTTTTATCATCCTTTAAGAAAAAAAGACATCTTTTACTTCCTTAGTAAACATCCCCTGCCCTGGCCCTAGGCAGTGTTGGGTATTCTTTAGTGATTTGACAGCACTTCATACACATGTACGTAAGTGTGTCCTACTTGGCATTGTGATTGTCATTAATATTTGTTTCCCCACTACAGAGTGAACTTCTGGAATGGGAAACGTATATCTTAACAACTATATCCCAAATGCCTATGGCAGTACGGTTGAAAAAATTAGACCAAATTATTTAAACAATGATGATTAAACTATTCCTAAATAATCACACATACCTTGTGCTATATTAAACAGCATACAAAAATCACCAAATAATTATCTGGAAGAAAGGAAGTAAAATGTAAGTGCAAATTGATTATATTGATGACAATCCAGGTAACAAAAGTCACTTTTTCAATGGAATTTTTTCTGGAATAACAGACAAAAGAGAAAAAAGAACATCCAGCATCCTCCATGGCTTTGCCCCAAGAAAAGGCCTTTTCAGAATTTCAGAATACGGACTGCATGGCCCTCAGAGTGCCTGGGTTTATAATACAAGCTTCTGTTCCTGACATCTTAAAGAAGGAATATTAAGTACACCCGGAGCCCTAAAAACAATGACCAACCAAGCAGCACAAAGAGTCCAGGACTCCTTCCAAGTTTAGGACAGGAAACATGCAAGATAAGCATAGAATATCTTGTCTCACGAGATAGCACAGAAGCTATCAAAGACTACTACATCATGTCATAAGAATTCAAGGTCCAACTTGGAAATACTCACCGGCCAAAGATGGGACAATTTGAATTATTATCAGTAAGGATAATAATTGCAATGGATTGAAACATATCAATTGTGTTTAGAATTACAAACTCCTAGTGATACTTTAAAGTGGTCATTTTTAAAGTATCCTAGGGCATCACTTCATTTATTGACTGGGAAAGAATCAAGCATTTATCCTACGTTTCTTACACTAACTTTAACACTGAATACCAAATAGTAGATGAAGGGCAGTCTCTTTTTACATAAGTATTCCAGTTAATTAATAAAAAAAACTAACAGGATTATTATTCTGCAACACCCAATAAATTAATGATCTAGGCAATAATTATCCACAGCTGGTAACATTCCAAAAAAAAAAAAATAGATAACAAAACATCACGTTCACTCTAATGGAAGAACACCTCATGAAGTAGCTTTGTCAAAAAGAAAAAAAATTGAACTTGAATCTGGTCAAGTTTCTAATCCAACTACAAAATTTACAAAAAATACTGAGGCAAAAAGACATGCTATTTAACAACTTAGAGACACAGTCAGCAAAATATATACTATGGTAAACTCTGCAGGATAAACAGCTCAGATTCTTCAACCAAGAAACTGCAGGAAGGAAAAAGTAAGAGAGGGGAAAACCTGTAGATTAAAAATTACTTAATAGATATATCCATTAGTCATAATGTATGTACTTACAGCCAACTGATCTTTGACAAAGGCAGCAAGAACACACATTGGGGAAAAGTTTGCCTCTTCAATAAATGGTGCTTGGAAAATTGGACATCCATATGCAGAAAAATGAAACTAGACCTGTACCTCTCACCATATACCAAAATCAACTCAAAATGGATTAAATACTTAAATATAAGACCTGCAACCATAACATTACTAAAAGAAACTATAGGGAAAACACTCCAGGTAATAGGACTGGGCAAAGACTTTATGAATAAGATTCCAAAAGCACAAGCAACAAAAGAAAAAATAAACAAATGGGATTATATCAAACTAAAAAGCTTCTGCACAGCAAAGGAAACAATCAAGAGAGAGGAAAGACAACCTACAGAATGGGAGAAAACATTTTCACACTATACATCCGATGAGAATGAATATCCAGAATACTCAAAGAACTCAAACGATACAGCAAAAAAAAAAAAACCAAACAAATATTCCATTTAAAAACTGGGCAAAGGAGATGAGTAAGCACTTTTCAGAGGAAGACACATGAATGCCCAATGGGTACATGAAAAAATGCTCAGCATCACAAGTCAACAGAGAAATGCAAATCAAAACCACACTGAAGTATCATCTCACCGCAGTTAGACTGGCCATTATTAAAAAGACCAAGAATAACAAATGCTGGCAAGGATGCAGGAGAAGGGGAACTCTTCTACACTGTTGTTGGGACTGCAGATTAGCACAGCCATCATGGAAAACAGTATGGAGGTTTCTCAAACAACTACAAATAGAGCTACCATATGATCCAGCAATCCCACTACTGAGCATATATCCAAAGGAATGGAGATCATCATGTCGAAGGGATGCCTTCACTCCCATGTTCACTGCAGCTCTGTTTACAATAGCCAAAATATGGAACCAACCTAAGTGTCCATTGACAGATGACTAGATACAGGAAATGTGGTATATATACACAATGGAATACTACTCAGCCATAAAAAAGAATGAAATCCTACCATTTGCAGCAACATGGATGAGCCTGAAGAAAATTATGTTAAGTGAAATAAACCAAACTAAGAAAGAGAAATACTACATGTTCTCATTCATAACTGGGTGCTAAGAAAGGAAGGAAAGAAAGGATGGAGGGAGGGAGGGAAGGAGAGAGGAAGGAAGGAAGGAAGGAAGGAAGGAAGGAAGGAAGGAAGGAAGGAAGGAAGGAAGGAAG
>NW_007733287.1:81882-98426 GCF_000696425.1 Galeopterus variegatus
AAGAAAGAAAGAAAGAAAGAAAGAAAGAAAGAAAGAAAGAAAGAAAGAAAGAAAGAAAGAAAGAAAGAAAGAAAGAAAGAAAGAAAGAAAGATTCATCAAACTTTCAGAAGGAGAGAACAAACCTAAGGTTACTGGAGATGGGGGAGGGGGGCTTGAGGAGGGACAGGTCGAGTAAAGGGTATAAAGAAAAATCATGATTTGTAATAATGAATATGCTAATAATAATTTTTAAATTTTAAAAATATATATTGGATTGTAATCCAAAGTAAAATACAAATAAACATGAAAAAAAAAATCTCAATGTGTGGAATTTATTTAGATCCTGATCCAAAGAAACTTCTAAAAAATTATAATGTTTATAAAAAAATTGAAATACAGTTTAAATACTGATAAGACGTTTTATCATATTAAGGAATTATTGTTTAAAAATGGTAGATGTTGGGCTGGCCAGTTAGGTCACTTCGTTAGCGTGTGGTGCTGTTAACACCAAGGTCAAGAGTTCAGATCCCTTTACTGGCCAGCTGCCACAAAAATAAAAATTAAAAAATTAAAATGTTATGGGCCTGCCCGGTGGCGCACTGGAGAGTGCACCGCTTGGGAGCACGGCGGCACTCCCTCTGAGGGTTCGGATCCCATGTGGAAACCAGTTCCCGCTCACTGGCTGAGCGCGGTGCGGGCGCAACACCGAGGGTTGTGATCCTGTTGCCGGTCCCCGGTATGGGCACGACACCGAGAGTTGCGATCCCGTTACCGGTCAGTAAAAAAGACAAAAAGGAAAAAAAAAATTAAAATGTTAGATGTTGATAATGGTATTTAGATTTTTTTTTTAAAGAGTTCTCACCTTTTGGAGAAACGTACCACTATATCAGCAGACGAGGAGTTACCACGTTTGGGATTTGCTTTAGGGTGATTTGGAAAGGAAGGATGCTGGAGTGATGTTAGATGTTGATAATGGTATTTAGATTTTTTTTTTTAAAGAGTTCTCACCTTTTGGAGAAACGTACCACTATATCAGCAGATGAGGAGTTACCACGTTTGGGATTTGCTTTAGGGTGATTTGGAAAGGAAGGATGCTGGAGTGAATGGAGCTGATCAGCTGTGATTTGTGGGTCATTGAGTTGGGTCGTAGGTACATGGGGATTCATCATAACACTTTATCTACTTTTGCATATGTTTGAATTTTTCTACAATGAAACATTTTAAATGCTTTTCTGATTCAAAATACTAGTAAACTTAAAAAATAAGAATAATTAACTGCCTTGGCTTACTAAGATAGTAGATAGAAATGAGGCAAGACTGAGTGAGACAACGTGTTTAGAGGAATTTGGCCAGAAGCCTATAAGGAAAGGACTCTTTTTCAAAGGTGGGTAAAAGTCAACATAAGCTGCTGTGTTAGTTTGCTAGGGCTGCCATGACAGAGTATCCCAGATTGGATAGCTTAAACAACAGAAATTTATTCCCCACAATTCTGGAGGTTAAAAGTCCAAGACCAAGGTGTCAGCAGGTATGGTTTCTTCTGAGGCTTCTCTCCTTGGCTTGCAGATGGTGTCTTCCCATGGTCTTTTCTCTGTTTACGTGCATCCCTAGAGTCTCTCATTGTGTCTAAATTTCCTCTTCTTATAAGGACATCAGTCAGTTTGGATTAGGGCCCACCCAATTGACCTCATTTTTACTTAATCACCTCTTTAAAGACCTTATCTCCAAATAGAGTCACATTCTGAGGTACTGGGGGTTAGGGCTTCAATATATGAAGGGGGGGACCCAACTCAGCTCTAACAGCTGCCATACTTAGCAATCCTACATTATGACCTAACATTCTGGGAATTTGTCTGATGGGTCAATCTCACTCCACAAACCTGAAGAAAAGCCAGGAATTGGGTCAAGGGTAGTGGGGGCACTTCATTTCAATTTTCTCCCAACAGATTCTAGGCCTCCAAAAAGTCAAACCAGGTCTAAAAGATATTCTGCCTACAAGAAAACAAGAATTTTGTAAGGAGATGGATTTTTCTTAAAGTTTCACAAATCGGGGTGTGCAGTTTCCCATCCAAACCCAATGAACCTGTCATAGTTTGGCCAATCAATGTCTTTCTGCCTTTGCTTGAGGCACCTTATCCCACACAGAGAATGGATGTGTGCAGAGAGTACGTGTCTTTGCCTGCTTACAAGGCTGCAAACAGTCAATATGAACCCTTCTGTGTACCATCTGCATTAACAGGGAGAGACACAGGAAGCTTCCTGCCATGAGCAGTAACAAAGCTTACCCTCCAGCGCCTGACAATCTCCCAAATGGCCCACACATGTACTCTCTACTGGATTCCCTGCCAACACCTTGTTCAAGGGTTCGGCCAGAACAAGCAGGGCATTCTGTTCACAGGTGGTTTGGTTTGCCCGGTTCCAAATTTTCTAGGCACCTAAACAAATCACAGCACTCTTTCCTCTATTACTCCTCCCTCTCCCACTAGTCTGCCAATGAGATACAAAATTGTGGTTGCTTAACGGGGCATTGTTTTGCTACCTTAACTGAGGTTATATTTCCAGGGACTCCCTACCCCCACCGTTCATGAGAGCTTGCTTTACTCCAAGGTCTCATCTAATCAAGTACACTGGCTAAGCTGGCATCATTGTGTGCTCTAAAACAGACCTCTGATGCCTGTCAGACCTACCTGCATGTGCTTTACCTTCTCGTGTCAGCTAAAATGTAGCAGATATTTATTTACAAACAGCTCTGCACAAATTTGTACATTTATGTAAGGACTTGCACAAGTTTATACAAGCCCTGCTTCCATACACACTAATGCCTAGATTTCTCCTTATCTTCACTTATTGATACATAAGGATCCTTGGTCCTTACTTCATCAGACTGACATAAGAAGTTACATAGGTTACACATTCTCTCTTCATAAGACCACCAGGATACCTGCAGCCACAACCCCCAGTCATTCTCTATTCCTGAGTTCCCCCAAACTCCTAGTCCAAGACAATCCCACCAACTAATACCTTGGAAAAGCCAATATGCAAGGCCACTGAGAAGGGGCTAGAGCAGAGGGTCTTACAAAGTCATGGGGAAAAAGAAAGAGAAATGACAATTGCAGCATTGGAGAGAGCCACAGTTCCAGTGGCCTCGATGGAGGCAGCAAAGAAGGGGCTGTACAGGAGAGGACTGGGGGTGATGAGGCTACGGACCCTCCACAAAGGTGTGGCACCAGGTGTCCTTGCTCCCAGCATCCCAGTAAGACTCTCTGTGACTCCCATGCTGGTCTATATGGTTGTCCTATAGGATCTAGATAATGATTGGTGACAGTTCTGAATTATGGCTGTACAGGTCCTACCTCAGATCATGTAAATCAGAATCTCTAGGCATCAGTCTATTTTAAATCTCTCTAGAACATTCTGATGTGCTGCCTGATTTGAGAATCTCTGGTCTACAGTATCAGCAGAAAGGTAGTTATGGAGGTGCCTGGGAGACAAAGAAGACTATACTACCATCTGACACTGTGGTTGCCAAAAAAAGGTCCTAAAAATGAAACCAAGTTCATGGCAGGAGACGTCTCAGAACTTGAGCAAAAGAAGAGATTTACTGAGAAGTTAACTGATCTGCAAAAACACCTTTCTAATTTAATAAAAGACTCACTGTTAGGTCTCCTTGCAATACCAAAAGAAAAGCCTAAATAATTCAGCTACCAGAAAAATAGAAATAATCTAAATTTCTTTAAGTAGAGAAGTGGATAAACAAATTATAACATTTTCACATAGTAAATATTATATAGCAGTTAAAAATGAATGAATTAGATCTACACATATTAACATGGATAGATCTTGAAAACATAATATTGAGTAAACAAAACTGTTGAGTGATACACATGATACAGTACCCCTTAAGTAAAATTTTAAACACAAAGCAATATTATATATTATTTTAGATACATATGTAGCAAAAGTATAAAAATATAGACCAGAGAGTTTAAAAAAAACAAGACAGTGGCTACTTCTGGGGGAGAAGGGACTAGAAAGATACAACAATTAATTTAAAATATAAACCTTAATTGTATTCTCATTAAAAGAAAAAAATTGCCATTAAAGACATTCTTGGAACAAATGGACAAATTTTAATATGGGCTGGATACTGGATAATTTAATTAAGTTATTGTTTTGTTAGAGGTGATGATGGATACTATGATTTATATAGGAATAAACCTTATTCTTTGGAGATGCATACTAAAGTCTAATGATGTCTATAATTTATTTTCTAATAGGATAGCAAAGCATATGCACATATACACAACAAAGAGGCAAAATCACCTTAGGTCTTGGTAGACTAGAGAGTGGAGGGGTCCTTAAGTGGCAGCCTGAGATAACTACAGCAATGGTTGTTTTTAGGAGAATTGCAGATAAAGGTTGATGTTTCCAGGCCCCAAATCCCCAATAGGAGAGCGAAGGCCAGAGTCCCCAGGCTTGTTTCTCTAGTCTAGCCTATGCATGGATGATTTCCGCTACCTGCAGGACCAATCTGTCCTCTCAGCACACTTTGCATTCTGCCATTATAGCTCTGACTAACACACAGAGCAATTTTCTATTTATTTGTCTCTGTCCCCTACCAGTGTGAGCTTCATGAGGACAAAGACTACGTTTGTCTTTTTGCTATTGTCCTTCCAGCACCTACTTTAATGTCTGGCACATAGGAAGTACTTAATGACTAACACACAGAGCAATTTTCTATTTATTTGTCTCTGTCCCCTACCAGTGTGAGCTTCATGAGGACAAAGACTACGTCTGTCTTTTTGCTATTGTCCTTCCAGCACCTACTTTAATGTCTGGCACATAGGAAGTACTTAATAAATATTTGTTTAATTCCTCTATTATGGTTGTCTTCCAAGAGGAAGATTTCCCATCTCTTCTTCTCGGCTACCCATCTATGCCACAAGACACAACAGACCCTATAAACATGCCCCTGAGAGTTCGTTTCTGATCAACAACATTTGTTAAAGTGCTGTGTACACCAGAGTCACAGATGAAGTTGCCACAATCCCTGTGCCTCTCCAACAGTTACTTTAAAAAGTGTTTATTTCCACCCATAGAAAATAGTATGATTTAATTAATCTAAATATTCTTTTCCTTCCTGCTTATCCAAAAGCATTTACTATATCTCTGAAGCTCTAAAGATGGTGCTAGGCAGATACACTCACCACCCCCAGTTCATTTACAAGTGTAAATAAATTAGATTCAGGGACTCTTTGTTTCATAAGTAAGTTATAGGCTCTAACCAGAAATCTCCCCCATGTATGAGATAACACTTGGTGCTAGTATCCTCACTATTACGTTTTCATAAACAGAAATACTTGCTAGAAACACCCACAACTTAAGTACATATATTTCATTCAAAAATTACATGGAATAATCACATTTAGGTAGCCAAAGGAATTCTCATTCCCTTTTGGTAGCTAAGAGAGTGTCCAGGAAGATCAGCCTGGCTGACAGGGAAGGCATTACCAGAGAAGAGATGTTGGCATGAGGGGAAATCCAGAAGAGGTAGTTAAAATATGTCAATACTGAAACTTCCCTAAAGAATTTGCAGGTGAGGAAATATGAAAGCCATGTTTCAGCAAGTGACTATGATTCTCATGAAATATGGAAAGACAAAGGATGGAGATAAGGAACAAGAAAGCGAAGCAGAGAAAGCAGCAGTACTCCATGATCAGCAAAATGAGCAGACAAGAAATACTTTGGGAGATGTGTCAATAAGCCGGGGGGTTGGTAAGCCAGATCATCCTGCCTGACTCAAACCTTCCTGCCTCGCACAGTCAATGTGTGAGTAGAATTTCTATTGATTGAATTACATATGAACATATAAGAAGAGTTTACCATGTAAAGCAGTCCTTTGGCAAAGTATAATTTTTTAAATAAAGAATCACTCAGTAATTTATCTTTTGTGCTGACACAGATGTTCATCAACTTATGTTGATGAAAATCTAGAACACCTGTAATTTCACTCTTTTTTTTCTCTGAATTTGTAACCAAAATGTCAAAATTCTCTTCCCAGAAATCCTGAAATTTCTTGAAATTTTATTTTGGTTATTTGGCATAAGAAAACTGATACTATTTAATCTGTTTCTTAAACCACTAAATTGCAGACAAATCCTCCTAAAAATTAGAAAGATGGAATGCTTTTCATTTAAGAATGTAAATACTGCCCAATTAACATAAACACTGGGTACGACCTATGATTTCCAATAAATCTTCATGAAAATACTTTTCCAGTATATTTACTAGCCCCACCCCCTGAAAATATTTTAAATCTTTTAATGCAAGTGTTTTAAATTAATATTATATTCTACTTTCCTCAGGAAATAATTCTTGAAATGTAAAATTAATTGCATCACCTACATTAAAACAAGAAATCTTATTATTTTAAAAACAGACTTTTGAACATAAGCTACAGCAGCAGTAATCTTATGCACCAAAAAAAAAAAAAAAAAAGAAATCCTCATAGATATCAGCCTTCAGGAAGGTTCCTCTATAGCAACCTGTGGCCTGACCACAAACCTTCATTAGTTTGAGAGATCATGATATAGAGCCTCTTCAAACTGGATAGGAGTGGTAGCTCTCTGTAGAGAAATAGAGCAAGCTTTTGTACCAGGTAATTTAAGGAGCAGCAACAGGCTAATATGTAGACAAGAGAGGGTGTAGCATGTGGTGTGGTTCTCAGCAGAGCAGCAGGCCTCTAATGAGGCCCAGTAGTGGATAGCAGCTGGTAAACTTGGGGCTCAAAATAGGAGGCTCTGAGGGCCTTTATTTGCTAACAAAAGACTGCAAATTGCTCAAAGGCCTGAGTAGGCAATGAGAACATGTTCATATGGTGAGCCGGTATATAAATTTTCAAAACAAATATTACAATATATGAATTTATATTGCAATGAAAATCAGAAGAGTTCTGTGATTGTAGACATTTTGGTAGGAATAGGTCCAAAAATTGGCTATTAGATTTTGTATAAGAAAATCACCACCTGCTCTTCTGTCCATTCTGGAATACCCCGACTAAAATGCATGCAGTGTGTGTTGTAACCACTCATGTAACCATGCCCTAAACTCTGTCTGCAACCCCAAACGACTGACAGTTAAAGCATGGTATGTTTCGTAAAGTAATAAGAAATAAATAGAATTCATGTATGACGAAATTACTTCCTAGTTACCTAAAAATAAATTACCAATGAAACAACAAATCACAGAAACCACAAGAAAAAGCTCAAATCTCTTGTGATAAGAAGAGACCAAGACTGATGCTAGAATTTAGGAATTGATCCTTTACAGGTTCTTGTGGATCCTTACATACTTTCCATACTCTGCACAGTTTGTTTTCTAACAGCAAGCATTCTCTTCAGCAGTTCTGCTGGCAGGGTGTCACAACCAGGGATACCCAGAGGAAAATCACCCGTATTGATGCTAAATAAACTATTTGATTAAGTATTGAACGTTTGCACTTGTCATTTCCTGGCACTGCTGTAAGCAATCTCAGAAGTTTCTCTCAACAATTCCATGTCTCTTGAGAGACATTCTCCTTTTTTTCCTGCTTTGAGATATAATTGACAAATAAAAATTGTATATATTCAAGATGTACAACATAATGATTTGATATGCATATACATTATGAAATGATTACCACAATCAAGTTAATGAACACATCCATCACCACACACAGAACACGTTTATATTATAAAGAAAAAGCAGCACTTAAGTTGTAACTATTCTGTGTTACAACTTAAGTAAAAGGAGAGCACTTCTCACACAAATTACAGACCCAAAGTAAAGAAAAACTCAGTCTTAAAAACACATGGCACAGGTCATGCTTCTCCCATTCTCTTGTAATAATCTGAACCACTCATTTAATTTCAGAGGAACGCCCTTAGCCCTTCCTAACACAAATACTAATTGCAAGGCTTTGTTATTCTACTGAAATGTTTGGACCACCATAATTATAACTACATGATTTATAATTTGAAGTTATTTTTGACTCACATTTTTTCCACCCCTCCCACATTTAATTCTTCACCAGCTTTCTCCAATCCCTCACCTGAAACATATCTCACTTCCATAGTCATACTGTATCTAGGTCAGTCCCTCCATCTCAGCTCTGGGTCAGTGCTGAGATGACAGTCTCCTACCTGCCTGGCATCTGACTCTTGTCAATGTCCCTCAGCCCTTGAGGGCCTCAAGCTCTGTGCTCCTCATGTCTAATGTTGAGAGGCTTTCCGCCAACTGTCCTCCAGTTCACACTTGTCTGAACTTTGCTCCCCAATGCAGCCATTTCCAGGCAAGCACCACTTCTGCAAGCCACCCTCTGCCTCCTGGTGGAAGCTCCTCACCCCTGCTTCTCACATCAGGCCTGATCTAGTGTCATATCTTTACCCACGCCATCTTCCATGCGATGGTTTCCTAACTGCTGCACATGTCTAGTTTGAGTCTTGGTTTCTAGACAAGAAATTAATTTTCTGCTAGCACTCAAGTAATTTAACAAACATGTACTGAAGGCACTGAACGAATAAATGACAACATTGCTAATTCCCAGTAGTCCAGACATGCATATTTAAAATTCAAGTTACAACCTATATTCTAGATTAGATATAATTTTTAAAGTTTCTTCCTCTATTTGGGATGATTCATGTACAGCCTCTGTCCAATAGCGAAGAAAATTACATTGCCTCAACAATGACAAATTCTTTCACCTCACCCAATACACACACACTCTTTCACCCTCTCTCTCTCCCCGCCAAACTATGCAATTCATTAAACGTTATTTATTGTTCACAATATTGTAGGTAACAGCCTCACTGGAAAGTGTCTCATCACTCATTCATCAGAATAGGGTAAGAATTCGATCAACAGAAAAAGTGAGCAATAATGAGCCTAGAAAAAGAGGATGAGGACATGTAGGTTCACCCTTTCCCTGCTCACACCATGTACTCCCTACCCAGTCTCTGGCTTCATCGCACTTAGGTCTTGGTGTCCATGACAGACCAGTAGGAAGAATCCTGAGGTAAAAACCATTTACCTCTGTAAATAGTACACATAGCAAGCTGATCCTTCCAACCAGGAATTTGTTTTCTGTTTTCATTTATCATTGTTACTAAAGACACAAATTTTTGTTTATAATTCATGCCACAATAAACTACTAATCCTGGGCTCTGAAACCAGATCTTTGCTTCTGATTTGCCTTAGCAAATGGCTGCAGAAGCAGAGACGTGGGCAAGGGTGCCCAGCCCCCACCACCCCCTCTCCCTCGCACAGCCTTCTTCAAATCCTGATGAGCTGAGCCCATCCAAAGTCTCCAGCATAGGACGCTCATTCAATTACAAAGTCCATTCAACTTTATTATGGATCATAATGAAAATACCCGCCTCAGGCTAAAGGAGGAGTCCAGTCTGAGGCAAGAGAATAGAAGCCACTCGGCAGGGGCCAAGCGGAGCACCAGGCAGCCAGGGTTGGTGGCCTTAGGGGTCAGTCATTTATCACAAGCTGCAGTCAGTGAGCTTCTGGAGAAATTACCTAAGCTCCGAGATGCCACACTGCAGCTCCCCTACTGACAGATGGAGCCCTTGGTTAAAAAGTTCCCGGGCTTTTGATAAAGAGTTTAGTCTTTTAACAATTTGTGTTTGGTTTTCATATCAGCAAATTGCTTTAACCCATAAAATGATCATTTCTAAGATTGATTTTGCTCAGCAATAGCCTTCCTCTATATGACCAGTTTTACTAGGAAGCCCAACACTAATGAGTGTGACTGCAGCATTGTCAGTTTTTATTTCAGCGGTAAGCGTAATACTCTCTGCAGATAGCTTCTTCTGTGTAAGTGCTCAGACTGCCACTTATATTTGAAAATAACATCGCTAAGCATACTCACATACTAGTTAGAATTCCCTATTGTATATAACATGATTATAATTACTTTTCAATTTCTTTCTTCTATTCTGGATAAGAAGTTCCAAGGGAACAAGGGGACAAGAACCTTCTCTGTTTTGTTCATCAACATATGCCCAGCCCCTGAGACAGTGCCTGCCCACAAACAAAGATACTTGAATAAGTGGTTAAACTGTGTAAACAACATATTAACTTCAACCTCTGTGCTATCATCAGGAAATCTACATTCAACATTTGGATATGAGACAGTGTTTTTCAGGTGTTCCTTAGTATCTACTAAGACTAGTCATCACCAAGAATATACTTTACTCAAGTGTAGAGAGTAGAGAAAGCCAGAAAAAAATCAAATAGAGAACCTTACTCATACCCCATCAGCTTTCCACATTATGTGATGTTTTTAAATAACAGGGTCATTTTCCTCTTTGCTGCTCTTGGGTCCTGGCAATGATAAAGGATGCCGTCCTTCAGGAAGTCATTCAGCCTAATGTTGGTCTATCTGTGAACAGAATACAGGGATGCATTTCCTGCCTTCTTTGCCTCAAAGTTCACACTTTAGCAATACCAAAGTACCTGTAGCATACACTTCCACGACTATGTTGGAAAATTTTCCAACTGCCTGGAAAACCCTCTTTCGATACCATGCTCCTCTTCGTTTGGTTTCCTACTTGTCCTTCAAGTCTTAGTTCAGGTCGATCATTTTCCTCTTTGCTGCTCTTGGGTCCTGGCAATGATAAAGGATGCCATCCTTCAGGAAGTCATTCAGCCTAATGTAGGTCTATCTGTGAACAGAATACAGGGATGCATTTCCTGCCTTCTTTGCCTCAAAGTTCACACTTCAGCAATACCAAAGTACCTGTAGCATACACTTCCACGACTATGTTGGAAAATTTTCCAACTGCCTGGAAAACCCTCCTTCGATACCATGCTCCTCTTCGTTTGGTTTCCTACTTGTCCTTCAAGTCTTAGTTCAGGTCGTTTCCTCCAGGAAGTCTTCCCTGACTGCCTAGGCTGGTCCCTATTCCTCCCACAGAACACTGCACTACCTCTATCATCATGCATCACATTATATTAAAATGATTCATTTATTTGCCTATCTCCCTCAGATCATCAGCTCTGAAAGCACAGGGATCATGTTATCTTTATTATTTCCTCAGCTCCTAACACAATGCTGGACAATGAGTGGTTGTTCCATAAACGAACTGATTAGAACCAATAGCCCTTGCCCTGGGGAGGGACAGCGATGATAAGGCAGGTGACATCCCTGGACACACAGTCATGTGGAAAAGCAGCAAGGCACAAGCAACCATGGAACTGTGGTGCAGCCAGCAAGACCAAAACAGCTCTAAAGGCCCCAGATGAGCAGTGTGCAAGGAAGGACTGAGGAAGAAGGGACAGGGGACAATGACCCTGACCATTTCATCCAGTTAAAGATATGAGTTCAATCCATCACTTTAAGAAATTAAATAGACTGAAGATAAAAAACAGTTCAGAGAAATTCATGAATAACAGAGGTGAACAAGAGGTTAGTATGGGACAAAATGGTCACCCAGATTACGTAACTAACTTGTCAAGAAGGACACATACTCTTGCTGAGAAAGACCCCTAAGCTGGATGGACCACAATAAAGCACTGTGGGATATGGATCATGAACCACATTTTGCCACTTGGTGATGGCACTTTTCGTTACTAACTGGATGACTATCAATTTGAAAGTCCTGCCTTATCAAGAGAGGTAGAGAGTCTCTCATTTTTGGCTTATCTACCACTATCTTTAATCACTGCCATAGTCACATTCTCACTTCTGCATAAAAGGGGCAGAATAAAATTTCAAAACAGCTCAAAGCATTGAGCATCAAAATCTCCATAAGACAACCTAAATTAGAAATAACATACAATTTACATTTCCCTTGAATCTCCAGACTATGAACTCTTTTTCCTGACTAATTAGGACCTGAGGTTCATCATAACAATAGAGAGAAAATTTGCTTTGCAAAATAAACTAAGCCATTTTTAAATGTCATGAAAAGAAATAGACTAAGTCAGAATTCCAAAAAAAAAAAAAAAAAAAAAAGTATTCTTTTGCATATAAATTCCAGAAGATGTTAATAAATAAGGGTGACTTGTAGGGTTCCAAGGCTGAATAAGTTCTGGAAATACTGAATTAAATACAGTCAGGATTTTTTACTGCAAGACACCTCAGAGCCTTTACTATGTTAATATGTATTATAGATCTCTAAGAGGATAATATCTTACGCAGCATTTTACCAGCATATTTGACTACGAGCCTTTTTTCATGGCATATACTTTGGGAAACCTAGGCTAAATCTCCTGAATGGTGACTGGATATTCCTGAACCAGTTGGTCAGTAGCTCACGGCTCATAATAGAAGAGGTAGATACTAGTTCCTGAAACCATAGGCTAGCTTCACAGCTATCCATCTCTTAGAATACACAGTAACTCTAAGGCAAGGTCTGCTCCCAGCTTCCCAGAGTCCCCACAGAGAAGTGACAGATGCCAAGTCAAACCAGCTGCAATCAAGCGACCTGCATCCTTGGGCAGGAGGAATAGAAAATTAATCAGTACAAGCCAAATGCTCTGATATGTCAAAAATTCCCAAAGAAATATTAACATTTGTTAATAGATATTTACCTATTATCTGGTCAACCTCTTCTGACTAGATTGAAATATCAAAGGAAAGCAAGACCATGCCAGAATTTTAAATGGTTCATCTAGTTTTATTCCAAACTGAATTAAATTGAAATTATGAGCCAAAAATACCCTCAGGAAAACCTTTTGAAAATTATATGCATATAGATTAATTTGGAGAAAAAGAAGAAACAAGGCAAACCAGGAGCACAGGAAAAATCACAGCAAATTTGCAGCATAGGTTGCAATGTCAGCAGACAGTTTCTGGAGGTAAAACTGAAAGACAAATTACAATCAACTCTGATTGTCCCAGTCCTGCCACACAAAGTCCCTTGCAAGAAAATCAGCCACTGCCAACTAATTGCGCCTAAGTTGCCACACTATAGCTCAAGTGACCCTACCACACCCACAACAGCTAAATGCACTGGGCAGCCATTATGGAAAACAGTATGGAGTTTCCTCAAACAACTACAGATGGATCTACCATACAATCCAGCAATCCTACTTCTGGGTATATACCCAAAGGTATATTCTACTGCATCTATTCAGCATGTTGAAGGGATACCTGCACTCCCATATTTATTGCAGCTCTATTCACAATATCCAAGATATGGAACTAACCTAAATATCCAATGAGGGACAACTGGATAAGGAAAATGTGGTATATATACACAATGGAATACTATTCAGCCATAAAAAAGAATGAAACTCTGCCATTCTCAGCAACATGAATGAGGTTGGAGAAAATTATGCTAAGTGAAATTAGCCAGGTACAGACAGAGAAATAACACATATCCTCACTCATAAGTGGGAGCTAATAAATAAGAAAGAAAGAAAAGAAAGGAACAACAATCACAATAATACATTGAACTTTCAAGAGGAGAGAACAGAACTGAGGCCATCAGTGGTGGGAATGAGGGAGGGGGAATGGGGATAGTCAGAAATTGGTAAAGCCACAAAAAATGATTACACTGTATAATGTTGAATATATTAATTATCCTGATTGGATCATCACATATTGTACACAGTTTTGATACTTAACTCCATACCCCACAAATTTGTATAATCAATTATATTTCAAATAAATAAATGACTGCATTGGGAATGGAGCTAAACCCAAAAGTGGCCATCTACAGGCCAGAGAGTGAAAAAAGGCCAGGTTGGAAAAGCTCTCTGCCCTTTGCTTTTTTTTCTTTGGGATGGCAAATCCCTTCTTCTGGGATCTGGAATCCATTTTCTGATGGATATTGCTCTGACTTTGAGAAAAGGTACCTGAGCTGAAAGAATGTAAGTGCAGATATAAAGATACACAGGTATAGATGTAATTACCTAATTATTCTATTTCTCTTCAAAGTCTAGAGATTGTCAATCCCATCTGTTTATTTCTTCTGTTCAAAGTATTGATAAAATTCAGTTAATGCTATTTTTATAACTAAATACCCAGTTTTCTCATTCTCCCTAATAAAAGATTAGTATTTTTTAAATGGGATTTTTGTGGAAAGAGATATATTTAACAAGTATTATCCAGGGGGAAGGGAGGTATTCTTGCATGATATGGTTTCTTGTTTATTCTAATAACATAAATTTTTCATACTCAGTTTCTCAAAAGTTCCAGATCCAACCATTGATTTCAATTTTCTTCTTTTTTTTTTTTTTTTTTTTGGCAGCTGACCGGTCCAGGAATTGAACACCGGACCTTAATGTTAGCAGCCCCATGTTTAACCAACTGAGCTAACCAGCCAGCCCCAATTTTCTTCTATCGCTAATTGCACTTCAAAATAGAAAGCTGCTCTGCTCATCCTGTATTGGAGTGAAAGATGGGTAGCCAAAAGAAATAGAAGCCATGGAAATCCCAGAGCCATATCTATGCTCCATTTTTCCTAAAACTTTAATTGCCAGGTGGGTTCTCTATGCCCAATCTTGATTATTGATATATGAGGTAAGATGGTTACAAAACCATCAGGGGAAGCCAAAATTAGATTAGTGAAACTTAACATCAAACACTGCTTGTAAGATACTAAACAATATTTTTCCACATTCTATAAGTACCATCATAATATGTAGCCCAATATTCATCTCAGTACCTCCTCCAAATTTATTGGGACTATTCACCTATGTACAAATCATATTACATTTTTAAACAGACCTTCATAAAAAATCAGTCACTTTCCCCAATAAAGCTCTTTTTTTATTACTAATTCATTTCAAAAGATTACATAAAAACAGACATACTACCCAAAATATTATAAAATGCTTCCAATCTCCAGATGAGAGTGACAGCACACACTTGCCACTCTACTCTGCATCTCCTGTTGAGGCCATGGACCAGTTTTTATGTTGGAAGTCAGCTCTAAGCTGCCTTTTGTTTGTTTGCATCTGCCAGAGGCAAGGCCAGAGGGCCTGGATATATAAAACTATCTCTCACTCAGAAGGAGGCCCTCAGGCCTTTGTGCCAGTAGATGTGCAAAGAAGCTTAAGTAAGTGTGGGAAAACAGCAACTGTGGATCAGAATTTGCCATAAGGCAAGACCTAACACAGATTTTTTCTGGTTAGCCACAGACAGATGGAATAGCAGCATAATAGCCTTGGCCAAAGGGTCTCCTTAGCTATTCTCTCCATTGTACACACACAACGGAGACAGTAAAAACACAAAGAGACAGTGCTTAAGAAGGAAGTGTCTCCTTAAGAGCAAAGCTCTCTACTGTTGATTATTTTCATCAAAAAGTAGGAAAGGAGATTAATGCAAAATGCTCCCACGTGTCCTCCTTGAAGGTCAGTATATTTGCTTCTGAGGGTCAAACTTGCTTCATGGGTATCAGTCTTCACTCTCAGTGCAAAGACAGGCAGCTGGGAAAAGGACAGCCAGGACTTTTTCAAAGCTGTGTCTTAGCACTACCTAAAGATTCAAATCCTGCCCTTTGAAAAAACAGCTGGATATTAGCCACTGGATATCAGCCACTGGATAATGCCAGGGCAAAGAGCAACCAAAAAGAGCCACAGGAATCGTTTCAGCCACACCCCTCCAACTGAACAATATCTTGACAAGGCATAGAACTGTCCTGTCGTATGAAATAAATGAGAACAGGAAGGGGAGAGAAATTTCCTAAATACTCTCTATCACTGTCTCAGCAAGGACATTTTTAAAAACCATTATTAAACTGTCATCATTGAACAATTAAAGAAAGAATGAATGAATAACAGAAAAAAAAGGTATTTCTCAAAATGACTTAGATAGATGAAATAAAATTGGCCACGAGTTTATCACTGTTGAAGCTAGGTGATGGATGCATGGGGTTTTATTATACTATTTTGTTCACCTCCTGTATTTTTAAAATTTTGTATAATAAAGTTTTTTATTTACTTTATATTTGTATAATTTTTCAGTTTTTAAACAAAATATAACATTGCTATAAGCCGGTATAAGCAGTATAATATTCTTTAGTATTTTTTTAAATCTGAGCTTAAAAAAAAGTCATGTTAAAATGAGAACCTGCTCCCAAATACAATTCTTCCCATAAAATACGATGCCCATAGACACCTAAAAGAGAATACCTTAACTATTACTCTTTCAGTGAGGTTTCAAAAGGAATTCACAAAGTTTTTCCATAAAATTCTAGTTTTTATAGGATTATGATCTTGAGTCAAATTTTGTGGTATGGAAGAAACTAAAAATTAGTATATTCTCATCCACTGATATACTCTACCCAAAACTAAAGGTCTCCAAGAAAGTCATCCTGTTCTCTAGTGTCCACTAATGTAGACTGAACACATTTCAGCACAATTTCAATCTGTTCTCAGCATATGTTTAAATTCAAAGAGGAAAGCCTTCAATTTTTTTTCTTTTCTGCCAGTCTAACTTTCTATGTACAACTGTGGACATAGCATAGGTGACCCTTTTTGAAGGTTATCCAGCAATAATATTCAAGTGCAAATGATTCACTATAAAACCTATAAGTAGGGCTGGCCTGGTGGCGCACTGCTACAGTGCGCC
>NW_007733287.1:99426-112443 GCF_000696425.1 Galeopterus variegatus
CAACACCGAGGGTTGCGATCCCGTTGCCGGTCCCGGTCCAGTACGGGCGCGACACTGAGGGTTGCGATCCGTTGCCGGACACGAAAAAAGACAAAAAGGAAAAAAAAAAAAAAAAAAACCTAAAAATTTTTTTCAAGCATGTTCCCTTTTTGTATTCAATCAAAGAAAATTTTTTAATTTAATGCTACAAAATATAGCAATGTCTTTGGGCCAAGAACGAAAATAACATGGCTGGCTTGAGGCAAGATTAACAGTTAAGTCTAAAAGTAATATTTGGAGAGAGATACACAATATTTCAGAGAAATGGCAGGATTGGTTTCACCTTACATATTGAAAGTAATGAAATAAATAAAATCTTTTCAATAACAGGCTGTGACAATTTTCAGTACATCAACTTAAAACATAAATGAAGAGAGAACATCTTCCACTCTGCTAAGAGGTTAAAAAAAAATTGTTGTTAGAAATCCTATCCAAAAAAATTATAAAAAATTAAAAATGCTACCATATACAGTCATCAATGAACATATTGTGCCCAGCAGAGTGCTAAGAACCAAGTATACAGTAAGACCCAATCCTTACTCTCTAGGCAAGCACATTTGACAATGACACATAAATAAACAGATACTGACAATAAGCGCTCTTTTCACTATAAATAAAAAGTTGGGAAAAATTGAAATGTAGTTTCCCTGATAAGCTTCCTATTCATTAATATTAAACTTAATATTTTAAAGTTCATATTTCAGGGGTTTTGTGATTAACATTTAAATTCCAAGAATTATTAGAATTTTAATAATTAATAACATTATCAGCAGCAACAATTCAAAATATATAATACATTTAACTTCTTGATGCATTTTCTATATTCTCATTTAAAAGACTGAGAAGTATTCACACCTGTTTTTATTATAATCAACTTCCCTTATTCTTACTATACTAAAAGCATCTATTTCTGAGTATCATTCTCACAGTCTCCTCACATTTTGTACAGAAGAAAGGACTAATAAGTGGTCAGTCTAATAGCTCCCTGAAACAACAGTAACTCTCCTTGGACCCAGAGGGAAGTTCAGGGGAAACAGTAATAGATAAATCACTTAGCTACATGGTATCACTAAAGTAGTCACTACCTAGGAAACCTGCTGCTTCTCTTTCGCTCTTCTCTGTTTTCTCTCCTGACATTCTCCCAGTGGGACATGAAATAGACAGATCTCACATCAGACCCAGGAGAATTAAGACTGACTTGCACATTGACATTTTTTTAAGGAAAGAAAGAGAGAAAGGAAGAAGAAAAAATAAAACCTGAGGGGAAGTATTTCTATTATTGTCACAGGAAGAATAAAATAGATAGAAGAAAATATAGTATTAAATATAGTAAAAATATAGTATTAAATTAGTAAGTAGTGTGTGTTTCACTATGTTGGCCATGGACATCTGATAAAAAACAAATTACAGAATGCTATTCCCATTGCCACAAATCTGGAAAGAGGGTTTTTGAATAGAATTCTGGAGTATCTGTATCATTCCTCTCCCCCCAAAATTATAGGCCTGATTCTTAATAATAATGGTTGATACTTATTGACAGGTTTACAAATATCAATGTACAACTAACTTGTGAGGTGGATATTATTATTATTCCCATTAACACAATGTCATCACATGGTGTGATAGGTTGAATATGACATCACCCACCTCCTCCTGAAGGATAGAGAAGACAGGGGGAATCTCTTGAAGACATACCTGGAGGGTAACTCAGAACCCAACAGTTAGACATGGGATGGGTGAAGGGCATGCAGTCAGAGGCACAGCATGTGTGACATCACCCACCTCCTCCTGAAGGATAGAGAAGACAGGGGGAATCTCTTGAAGACATACCTGGAGGGTAGCTCAGAACCCAACAGTTAGACATGGGATGGGTGAAGGGCATGCAGTCAGAGGCACAGCATGTGCAAAGGCACAAAGGTGTAGGTAGTTAACCACGGCTGTAAGAAGTTACGTGCTGCTGCAGCAGAGAAGAGCACTGGAGGCAGTAACTAGAAATCAAACTGAAAAGAATCACAACGAGCTTGTTCTACCAGGCTAAGCAGTTTCAGCTTTATGCTTCAGGCACTGGTGAGCCACTGAGGGATTCTACAAATAGATAATGAGATTTGCATTTTAGAAATATCACTCTGATGGTAATTTAGAGATAGATTTGAGTGAAACCAGATTGAAAATAAAATAAACAATTGAGCTTAATTTTTTATCTATTTTTTATTGTATATTTTTAAGGTATACAACTTGATGTTTTGATGTACACGTGAGTATACATAGTGATATGATTACTACAGTCAAATTAACACATCCTTCACCTTCCATAGCTACCTCTGTGTGTGTTTGTGTGTGGTAAGAGCACCTAAAATCTATTCCCTTACTAAATTTTCAGTACACAATACAAGATTATTAACTATCGTCCTCATGGTGTACATTACATCTCCAGACTTAATCCTTGTCAGTTCAAGACAGAAATTATGAGGGCTTGACTAAAGTAGCGATGGGGCAGACAGAGAAAAGAGATGTTTAGGAGAAAGAAGAGAAAGTCTACATAACTTTTTCAGTTCTCATGTAATAACTGTACTTCAAATATGTTTACAAAGCACTTTAATATATATTATATCACTTAATCTTTACAACAATCTTATGAAATAAGTAGGTAAAATATTTTTATCTCTGTTCCAGACATGAAGAAACTGAGGCTCAGAGAAGTTAAGTGACCCAAGATTCCACAGCCAGCAGATAATAGAGCCAGGAATGAAATTCAAGTCGTCTTGTTCAAAGGTCCCTATAGACAATACTCAAAGGCCTAACGAGAACGTCTCTGACCAAAGGAAAACAGAAAAACACATGGCGTTAGAGTTGCTCATCAGAAAATTCTATTAAAACAAAAACAAATTATATATTTTCTCAGAGTGGAATGTAAACAGCCCACTGAAATTCCAGCCCTGAGTAGGGCAGGCCAACTCTTTTACTGAGGACCTTCCTGAGCTTTAGGAAACGTGGTTTGAGCTCTTAGAAAGATTAATGCTTAATGCTGTCTTGTAATTGATTAATGCAAAAAGAGTTTAATATGTTGTCACCTTTTTAAAGTTATTCACCTACTCAAGAAAAGTCTTTTGCATATTTATGAACAAGTCTGTCAATAAGTAAACACACCGAGTATACTATACATAGGGATTCATTTCACCTTTGAAATACTGTATAACATTTAATGTACTCAGACTGTCATCAAACTCATTCCTATGTGCACAATTTTTGTCACACAGGTCAAATAAAGACACAAAAGACAAGCATTTTAAATTACAATCAACTGATATATAATTGTGTTGCTTTTCAGTCTTTGTGATTGATTTCCTCTCTTTTAATCCTAAGAGGAGCTCTTCCCACTTGTTTATAAATTTCTTCAATGGATGAAGAGAAGGAATTACTTTTATTTGTCTGTTCAACTCTGTGTCCCAACCAGCAAGCACAGTGTTTGGAAGAAACAGACCATAAATATTTGGCGTAACTAAATTAAATTTTCCTAATATTCTTTCCTGATACATGCTTGTTCATAGTAATCATTATTCATGGAAAACCACTGTCCTGAATGTCAATAAATATTAGTTATGTGTTCAATTTTCACCAATATAGTAAATATTTACAAAGAAAAAAAATATGGCTCCTATTGCAAGAAAAAAAAACTTCTCTGTTAATAGTAAACCTATCAGAGCTCTAAAAGAATCAAAGAGAAGATACCTCCAAAAAATAAAAAGCACTAGATGAATGCAACATGGAAGATTAAGAGGTCAATATTTGGGGTACTGAAATCATGTCCATAAACTCCTGATAAGTTTTAGAACCTTCTAAGACAGAAATAGTTCGTGTTTGGGACGTTCATTTCTTTTTTTTTTTTTATGAGTTTATCTATTTGTTGTTACTTTTTTACATTCTAAGATGTTGTTGCAGAGCAGTTGGGGGGGTTGGGGAGAGGGGAAGAGGGAAGGAAAGAGGATGGGAGAAGAGGGGGGCGTGGTAGAGGCCCATGGCACCCCCATCATTCCTGCAGAGGAGACTGGGGTCTTCCAGCTGTGGCTCGGTGGTCATTGCTGGGCTAGTTGCAGGTGTCAGGGGTATGGTTCAGGTCCCTGCCCCTCACCACTCCCTGGCTTGGGAGCCCAGGGGGCTTCCGATCCTTCTAGGTTTTATAGGTGTTCTTTGGTGATGTGAGACCTTTACTAGTTAATATCAAACTTTGTCTCTGATCTGTGGGCATTTTGTTTTTTCTTTCAGTTCTGTGTTGGATTATTTGCTGTTTCCACCACTTAAACTCTGCACTAGAACTAATTTGTTGTCCTTTGCTTACTTCTAAAATGGGGGAACTTCCTGTGGGGACCAGCACTTGAGCCCTGTGGTTGAACTAAATTACTGCTTTGCTGCTGATTCCTTGAGGAACTCTTCTTGTGCAGCTCAGGTTTTAATTGTTGACCTTGTAGGTACTTCTGGATCTTGTGAGTTCTATACCTGGGTTGTGTGGACATGCTGGTCTGGGCCTGAGTGTTTTCAGCAAACTGCACCCTCTGCAGATCTGTATTCCTGATCAGTCTCCACTAAGTGGTCCTGTGCTGATTAGAGGGCAGATCAGCTGTCCTTGCTGTGCCCCAGTGTTTCCCTGGTGGGTCTCTCCTATCGCCCGCACTCCAAACACTTCCCATGGGACAGGCTGCATGCCTGTCCCTTGTGATGACTCACCAGCCTCTGAGTGGCTCAGTTTTTTCAGCTGTTCTGGCTCCTAACTCTTGTGTGGGTCCACAGGAACCCTGTTAGTGGTCTTGCTGGCCTGAGGGCCACCAAGGCCCTCTTCGCCCCTGCTGCATCCAAGCAATTTCATCCAAAGGGCACAGCTGCGGCTTTTGCCAGCTCCTGCTCTGTGTGCTCAGCAGCTCCAGCCTGGAAGCAGCCAGGGCTTGAAACGGTCAGAGCAGTTCTTTCTTTCTCCTATTGGGGCTTCTCCCACCTTCACAAACTTCATAGGTCTCTCCTCCTCTTCCTCTGAGCTCTAATGGCCCCAGCTTGGCTGTCATTGCTTCTTGATAGTTGTGAATTAGTTGATTTGTGGGAGAGAGTGATGCTGGGGACCATCTATTCCACCATCTTGACAGGAAGCTGGGCCTTTCATTTCTATGTCAGAGGAAAAAAGGGATCCAAAACAAAAAGAGCTTTGGTCTTCTTCAGGGCATTAAACTGTCAGAGTTTTTTCCTTGCACTTTTGCTATAAAATTAACTCATTTTCTTTAGTTTTAGAATAGATTATTATGGTATAAATATGTATATTGTTTAACACAAAGGTTATTTTCATAACAAGTTTACTTGTGATTTTTTCTTCACTGCTATTGTATTTACACAAGATTAACTTTTTTCTCTGCCTATAAAACCTAATATGACCACACAGAGCCATTAACAAAATGTATTATTCTTTAAAGAAATGGCTCAAACTGAATTGGGTGTTACAAGGATCACTAGTATTCCTTGAGCTATTAGGAGATGTTCTTAAAAGAAATGTCTTCTATGGTCAAAAAGCTGGAAAATGCTGTTACTCTAGCCTTCCTCTCGGAGAGTCATATTTCAGTTAAGAATACTATTCAACTATGTTTAATTCAGAGTTTCCCAAAAGTATTTGACCATGGAAACACTTTTTCAAATAACATCTACCTTAGTCAATTCAGGTTGCTCTAACAAAGTACCATAGACTGGGTGGCTTATAAAAAAGAAGTTTATGGGCCATCCCTGTGGCGCACTCAGGAGAGTGCAGTGCTTGGGTGCCCAGCCGGAAGTGTCTCAAGCTCTGATGTCCACAGAGAGGAGAGAAGAGTGTATCCCAACTCCAGCAGATAGAGAGAGAGCTTTACCTCTTTCCTCTGTCTTTTGTTCTCTCCAGACCTCAGTGGATTGGGTTGTTCCCACCCACACTGAGGGTGGGTCTTTTACACCCAGGCCACTCAGACTCTCATACTAATCTCTGCTGGAAACACCCTCATGGACACACCTGAAAAGACTGCTTTACCAGGTTTCTCAGCATTCCTTCATCTAACCAAGTTGACACCTAGAATTAACATTCACTATATCTCAGTTTACTTTCCTTGCACACAGGACACCAATAATTACGTCCAGACACAAAGGAAGCCTCCAGGGCTGAAGGACAACTGGTGTCAACAGTATAAGACAAAGAAAAACAGGGTCCCTGTCACCAGGACAATGTTTAGGGATGAGATACAATTCTACAAAGGAAACCATGATACTCATTAGAAAATATGATCAAACTGGATGGGAGAAAATTTCACCTAAGTGGCAATCGGCACTCAAAGGGACACCAAGTTCTTGGTTAGATCAGCTGAAATTGACTCTGGAAATAGCAATGAAGATCAGCAAAATAGTCACTGAATCCAAAATCCAGGAAAACAGCTTAATTCTAAGCCACACAAGAGGTGGGGCCAATGTTGTTGACATACGTTCCTTGTCTCTGGAAGAACAGGCTCAGGTGGTTAAGACTGCATAAAAGTGAGAGGCCTCAGTGGTTCTAGCTGAGAATATTAAGACAGAGGCAGGAAAAGTGAGGTAGAGGCTGACATTTAGAGATTGCTATCTATTTCTTAAAAATAAATGGAAAAAAAGTTGCTATGATTCAGAAAAGACTAGCAGCCCTGTTGTTTTCTTCCTTTCTCTCTAAGTCATTCTATTCTTCCATCTCTATTGTTCCCATTTTGCTCTTAAAAGACAATGAAAAAGAGAACTAAAATATAACCTTTCCTAGAATTATCCAAAGAGAATGGATCATCTCAAAAGCAGTCTGGCATAGACTATATACTATTCTAGCAGAAAACCCTATTCTCTGGAATCATTGGCATAGCATGCTTACCAGATCACCTGGTTTTACTCACCTTCATTTAATTTGGTAATCATTTATTGCCTGGTAACTATAACCTAAGCATTGTAAAAGGCACAATAGGAGAATCAAGGCAAATGTATGGCTCAAGAAAATTTACAGTCTAGTTAAAGAGGCTGGAACATATGAAAGAAAATGCATAATCAAGTGCTAAGTAATCTTATATCGTTAATTGTGAAGAGGTAAGTCATTCCTTCATAAGAGGTAAACATAAAAATCACAGAAGTTAAATAGAAATCCATTTAATCTTCTGCTGGTGCACCTAGACTTTTATTTTTATTTTTTTAAGTTTATTAATTTTTTTTTTTTACATTGTATGATATTGTGGAACAGTTGAGGAGGAGAAGGAAATAGGGTGGGAGAAAGAGGAAGCAGGAGGAGTGGGGTTGAGGCATGTGGCACCCCCCTCATTCCTGCAGAGGAGACCAGGGGGTTTCCAGCAGCGGCTTGGTCACTGCTGGGCTGGGTGCAGATGTCAGAGGGGTGTGGCTAAAGCCTTCACCCCTCATCATCCCAGCTCAGGAGCCCAGGGCACTTCCTGCAGCAGCTCAATGGTCATTGCAGGGCTGGTTGCTGGTGTCAGGGGAGTGTGGCTGAGGCCAGAGGCCCTCCGACCCTCAGGACTGGTTGTGGGTGTCTGGCAGCATGGTTGAGTCCCCCAGTCCTTCCGCCTCCCTGGCTTGGGAGCCCAGGGGGCTTCAGGTTCTTCTAGGTTTTATAGGTGTCCTTTGGTGATGTGAGACCTTTACTAGTTAATATCAAACTTTGTCTCTGATCTGTGGGTATTTTGTTTTTTCTTTCAGTTCTGTGTTGGATTATTTGCTGTTCCTACCACTTAAACTCTGCTCTGGAATGAATTTATAGTCCCTTGCTTACTTCTAAAATGGGGGAACTTCCTGTGGGGACCAGCACTGGAGCCCTGTGGTTGAGCTAAATTGCTGCTTTGCTGCTGGTTCCTTGGGGGAGGCTTTTTGTGCAGCTCAGGTTTTAATGTTTGACTTCATAGGTACTTTCGGCTCTTGTGAGATCCAGTACACCTGGGTTGTGTCGAAACTCTGGTCTTTTCATTAAGCTGCAACCCATGCAATTCTATATTCCTGACCAGTCTCATCTGAATGGTCCTACACTGACTGGGGGCAGATCAGCTGCCCTTGCTGTGCTCCAATGTCCCCCAGTGGGCCCATCTCCCCCACCGCCTGTGCTCCAAACACTTCCCATGGGATGGGCCATGCTCTGGTCCCTTGCGATGACTCACTGGCCTCTGAGTGGCTCCTTTTTTCTTTGTTCTGGCTCCTTACTCCTATGTGGGTCCACAGGAACACCATTAGTCTTGCTGGCCTGGGGGCCACCAAGGCCCTCTTCTTCCCCACAGCCTCCAAGCAACTTCATCTGAAGGACTCAGCTGTGGCTTCTGCCAGCTCCTGCTCTGTGCGCTCAGCAGCTCCAGCCTGGAAGCAGCCAGGGCTTGAAACGGTCAGAGCGGTTCTTTCTTCTCTCATCGTGGCTTCTCCCACCTTCATGCACTCTCTAGGTCTCTCCTCCTCATCCCCTGATCTCTAGCAGCCCCAGCTTGGCTTTCATTGCTTTTTAATAGTTGTCAGTTTGTTGATTTGTGGGAGGGAGTAACAGTGAGGACCATCTATTCCACCACCTTAACTGGAAGCCAACATTAATATTTAAAGAAAGAAGCCTGCACATATCCCAACACAGAGGGATCCGGAAGAGGAACAGCACCTAGATTTTTTTTAAATATTGATATGTTCCCTATAATCTATAACCCAGATGACAGATGTGGAAGAAATAAGAAAAGGAAACAATCAGTTTAGGCTAGAACAATAGTAAAGAGCTCCATGAAAAGTAGTGTTTGAGCTAACCCTTGAAGGAAAAGCAGAAGACATTCCAGGAGCAGGAGACTGAAACAGCATGCCATGAGCAAGGAACAGGGAAGATGCTAGCAGTGGTTTTGTTTGGAGGAATATGAAGACAATAGTAGATAAAACCAAAGTAGGGAGAACTGTACAAGCAAGAATGGGGAGTTGGGAATTGAGAAGTAGGGATAAACTCCCAGAATTTTGAATCAGAGAACCTCAGGGTTATAAAAGACCTCAGAGATCATCTAACACAATTTTCAACTCAATGCAACAATAATATCCATATGTGGTCACATAGATCTGCCAGAAAACTTCCAGTAAGAGAAAGAAAATTCATCTTCTCTCATGAGAGAGTTCTAATGTTAGAAATGTCTACTTCATAGACTAACCATTGTTCTCTTATAGATCTACAGAGATATACAAATATGTTAAAATATATCATCCCTTTCCACATGTCAGGCTATAAGTGCCAGGAATAACTTGGTATTTATGGCATTGCTATGCAAAATATATTAGAAAGAATGGTGACTGTCAGTTCCAAGTTGATTGATCCTAACCCAAAACTCTAGATTCACCTCAGTCCAAGAGATCCCTAGAAATTGGGTCTTTTCAAGCAAACTCTTTACTTTGTTTTTTTCCTTCTTCATTTTTTTTTTCAATAACCTATGACGCAGAAGGCACAAACTCTACTTTGATGAGATACATTTTTATCTGAACCTCTTAAGTTGCTCTCAATTAGACTAAACTTGGTATCAAGACTACAACATTAGGGTTTTCCCAAAATGGAGTCTAACCTCAGAAGTGAAAGGGGCAAGCTGGCTCTGGCCAAAATATATCTGATTATTACATTCATGAACCATGTAATTCCTCCTTGCTGATGAATGAATATGGTTCTAATAGAAAATTGGCTGGTGACTCTGAAGCATGTCAAAGTTTAACATATTGCTTCCATTACACTTCATGCAACAGTAAAAATAAATAAATAAATACTTTTTTCTACTGTAATTATAAGGATAAGGGTTTTTTATTTCTTATATCTTGTCCATAAGGAGTCCCCATAGCAGGGCAGGGAAAATCCATGCTCTTTGCAATTAATTCCAATTTTTCTACTAAATCAATTGTTCCCCAAACCACATAAATAATTGGCTGTTGGGGCAGGGGTCAAATGTGCCACAGTGTTCCCCCATAATCAAATGAAGCAGGGCTTCTCAACCTCAGCGCTATTGACATTTTGGGGTAGGTAATTCTTTATTGTGGAGGACTGTTCTATCTATGCACTGTAGAATGTTTAGCAGCATCCCTGACCTCTACCTACTAGATGCCAGTAGCACCTTTCCTCTTTAGTCATGAAAATGGCACATGTCACGAAACATTAGCAAATGTCCCCTGGAAGTCAAAATTGTCCCGGGTTGAGAACCACTGATATAAATATATGGTCTTAGTTATAGCCTATTCTGGGCTCTGCATTCCAGGCACATTTTTAAAGTGGTGGTGGCTGCCGTTTCTGGCTTACATCCACATAAAATCTGTTGTTTATTCCAATCTCTTCAGAGAAAAGTGTGAACACTCTGTTTCTTGACAAATGACTTTGATTATTAGATTGTACCACAACGTGCATCAAAGTACAAGGACAGAGCTTCAGCTCTGCTGTCAAGACAACCACTGCCTCTTCAAGCAAAAGGAAAATCAAAGACTTGTAGGATGCCAGTTGAGAAGGAACTTTAAGCCAAAGGCAAGTGCTATGGCCACGACTGAGCACCTGGCACTTCCCCATGACAGCTGAATACTCAAGAAAATTGAGACTTCAAATGAGCCTCCACCTAACAAGCTGTAATTTTGTTTCATTGGGGGGAGAGTAGAGGATGAGTTAGGGGAAGAAACCAGAGGAGAATTCAACATGACAGTCCATTTGCTAATTCAGTGAGGACGAGTTCAAGACAAGCTTCAGAATGCTGCAAGACAAAAGCATCATTATCTGTAATTACTGCTTACCAGTAGCACGGATTGATAACAAGCTTCCTCCGCCAATCTAACCCTGCCATTATGAGAAGAGGCGATTAAACTAATTAACAAATCAACTTTTCTGTGCAACATTGGGCTCAATAGCAGAAAATAATGAGAAAAAGCTTGTTATTCGAAGGGATGAAATGAGACAGAAATCTGAAGTTAACAACAATATGGATAGGGAGCTCTAATAACTGATGAAAGTATACATTTTGACATTAGAAGATCTGATTGCACATCGGTGAATATGGGGCTACTTGATCAAAGCCACAGTTTAAATGGGAAGTGCTTTATTTGATCATGAAAAGCATCTACCACTACGACAAGCATGCACAACCCTGCATATGTGACAAATACAAATATAAAATAATGCCTTACCTATGGAGAAGTCAGACTTTCAGCAAATTCAGTCATCTTGGTCATGGATACTAACTCAAAAGGAATCACAAAAAGGGCCTTTTAGTAATAAACGTTGCTCTATGAGAAGAGACAAAGAACTACTCTCATACCATTGCTGTATTTTGTATAATCTCAACTTCCCTACTCTTGAAGGGGCGAGGGGTGCCATGTCTTTAACCTATCTCTAGCCTAATGCCTTACAAAGGTGATCAGTAAGCATCTATAGTAGTATTGAACAATGTGATAGTTACAACTATATTTGGCTACAGAGCACTTCAAATGCAGCTAGTGAGACTGAGGAATTAAATTTTTTAATTTAACTTTCATTAATTTTAGTTTAAAAACTGATATTCAGTTCACTTATTGGGAATCTATTAAATACACATGGAACAACTTGGATATATGACTACTTTTCCAACTATAAATTTTATGAAATTTAAATTTAAATAAAGAACATAATAAAAATTTAGCTCTCAAAGGTCCCTGTACCGGCCAGCCACCAAAAATAAAAAAATAAATAAATAAAAATAAAACTTTGGCGTTCAAATTAAGATGTGCTACGAGAATAAAATACATGCCAGATTTCAAAGACAATATAAAGAAAAATAATGTAAGATAAATCATTAATATTTGAATATTTGTACTGATTACATGTCGAAATGATAATATTTTGGACATACAGGGTTAAATAAAATATATCATTAAAGAGAATTTTATGTATATCTTTTTCTTTGTTTAATGTAACTACTAGAAAATTTTAAATTACATATTTGGCTATTAGATAGTGCTCGTCTATAGAGTGAATGAAAAATATGCAAACTACAGCAGTATATCAGAAGCGGCAAGAGAATACTGACTGACAGCAGCCAAAAATGACATCTATAACAAGGAGGAAACAACAAAAACCAACAAAGCATAGTGACCTGGAGTCATTTAAAGCATGAGTATATATTTTCACCTATTTCAGAAGTACCTGAAAGTATCACAGTAATTTATGTACTATAAATCTTTTTTGTACGTCTATAGAGTGAATGAAAAATATGCAACCTACAGCAGTATATCAGAAGCGGCAAGAGAATACTGACTGACAGCAGCCAAAAATAACATCTATAACAAGGAGGAAACAACAAAAACCAACAAAGCATAGTGACCTGGAGTCATTTAAAGCATGAGTATATATTTCCACCTATTTCAGAAGTACCTGAAAGTATCACAGTAATTTATGTACTATAAATCTTTTTTGTATATGTTTATCACATGCTAGATGATGTTTTGACATATGTATGCATTGTAAAATGCCTAAATCAAGCTAATTAACATATATATTACCTCACTTTTTTGTGGGGAGAAAATTAAAATTTACTCTCTTAGCAATTTTCAAGAGCACAATACATTGTTATTGACTATAATCACCACGTTGTACAATAGGTCTCTTGAACTTATTTCTCCTATTTAATAACTAAAATTTTGTATCCTTTGACCAACATCTCCCCAAACTTCCCCACCCCTTTCTGATCCCCTGATAACCACCATATTACTTTATAATTCTACAAATTAAACTTTTTTAGAGTCCACATGTAAGTGACATCATGCAGTAATTGTCTTTCTGAGCCTGGCTTATTTCACTTAACATAATACCCTCCAAGTTCACCCATGTTGTCACAAATGACAGGATTTCCTTCATTTTTTAAGACTGAATAGTATTCTATTGTATGTATATACCACATTTTCTTTATCCATTCATCCATTGATGGGCACTTAGGTGATTTCATACCTTGGCAAATGTGAATA
>NW_007733287.1:113207-113876 GCF_000696425.1 Galeopterus variegatus
AAGAAAGACATGATGGTGATCTTGTAATTGTTTGAATATTTAACAATAAGTTCCACTTATCTTAAATACTTCACTGATATGTAACAACTCATTTAATTCCCACAACAACCTTATGAGGTAAATACTATTACTACCTTTCCCATTTTTTAGGTAAGGAAACAGGGGGAAAGAGAAGTTAAGTAATTCATCAAGTTTACATACATTTACTACAGTTTTCTATTATCCCTGTTAAAATTCTTTCCAATATCTACACATATACATGCTTGACTAAAGTGCTTCCTTCCTCTATCTTTCAATATTGTCCTCTTCAATGGAGCCCTTAACCTAGAGAGGCTTAGCCAAATCAACCTTGGGGATGAAAGTTCTGCCAGATGACACAGGCAAACCTTCATCATGTTCTCAAACATCAGTAAATAAAATCCTGCTGATTGCAGGGGCTGCAGGGAAGGTGGTCCAGGTCCATGAGGAGACTGACTTATAAAGTCTCTCTCTTAATTTCTGGCTAAGAGTTGCTACAGTTTCTAAACTTCTCTATGATTCTTCTACATGGTGAATAATATGCTAGCAAGGACTTAACGATAACACTTAAAACTATAAACAGGGCAATATTTGCATTGCTTAACCCATGAGAATATACCAAAAAGAAAGATAACATTGTGTGTGTGTGTG
>NW_007733288.1:0-1426 GCF_000696425.1 Galeopterus variegatus
GGAGATTGGCCCAACAAGCCCCAGCCATCCTGGATGCCTCAAACACCTCTGGTGGGACTGGCTGAAGAGGATTGACGGGGCCCTGGGTTCTTCCCGACCATAACCATCACAAAAAGTGAGCCCAGGGTAACTAATTGTTGTGGACGGCCAACCTGTTTCCTTCCTCCTGGACACAGGAGCCACTTTTTTGGTCTTAAAGGAGTTTCGGGGCCCAATCACACCTAACTTTTCCCCTATACTCGGGGTAGGAGGAAAACATATATACCCCCATAAAACGCCTCCACTAACTTGCCATATTGAAGGCGTTCCTTCTCCTTTTTCCCACTCATTTCTGGTCATGCCTCAACATCCCATTCCCTTGTTGGGCTGAGACATCCTCGCTCGGCTACATGTCTCCATCTCCATATCTCTCCCATCTCCTACGACCCCTTTCCTATTAGCACTCCTCCCTGAAAAGGATCAGGACACATACCCTTCTCTACTACATCCTGTTAACCTTGTTGTATGGGACACCAATAACCCCTCCTCTGCACATTGTGTCCCCATGACAATAAAGCTAAAAAGTCCCTCTAAATACATAAGTCAGCCACAGTACCCTCTTAGTACTGCGGCCCTCCATGGGCTTTTACCCATAATAAAGGACCTTCTTCAAAAACGATACCTCCGCCATACCCACTCACCATTCAATACTCCCATACTGGCAGTAAAAAAAACCAAACGGGTCTTACCCACTAGTCCAAGATCTCCGCCTAATTAATGCCGCTGTTGTTCCCATCCATGCTTTAGTGCCCAACCCCTATACTCTTTTATCCCAAATCCTGGCTTCCACAACTCATTATTCTGTCCTGGACCTAAAAGATGCATTCTTTTCCATCCCCCTAGACCCCGCTTCCCAAGACAGATTTGCCTTTACCTGGACTGATCCTAATACACGACACTCTGAACAACTCACCTAGACTGTCCTCCCCCAGGGATTCTGGGATAGCCCACACATTTTCAGCCAAACACTGGCCCAAGACCTCAAACAATTCCATTCCTCTCACCCTCAGTCAATCCTTTTACAGTATGTAGATGACCTCCTACTTTGCAGTCCCTCTTGGGAACAGTCACAGACACAGCTTCACTTCTCAACTTCCTGGCAGACAAAGGATATCGTGTCTCCCCTTCTAAAGCCCAAATATCACACTCCACTGTCACCTATTTAGGGTTCCAATTATCCCCCTCCAAAAAATCAATCACCCTTGACAGAAAACAATTACTATCCTCTTTACCCATTCCAAAAACCAAAACAGAAATCTTATCCTTCCTGGGCCTAGCTGGGTATTTTAGGGCATGGATCCCCAACTTTTCCCTAATGGCCCACCCATTACACAATTTAGCCAAGGGGGATCCAAATGAGCCCCTGTCCTCCTCCCTTAACAAGGCA
>NW_007733288.1:1830-4401 GCF_000696425.1 Galeopterus variegatus
CTGAGGGTTGCGATCCGTTGCCGGACACGGAAAAAAGACAAAAAAAAAAAAAAAAGAAAGAGAGTCCCTGGGAATGGGGGATCAACTTTCAAATCCGTGTTGTTTGACTGGATCTGTTGCCAATTATTCTCTTTTTTCCCCCTTTTTACTAAATTTATTGTTTTTTAATTGACACGTAATAATTGTATATATTTACGGGATACATTGTGATATTTGGGTACATGTGTACAAGGTGCAGTGATCAAATCAGGGTAATATTCTCTTTTATCCTAATCCTTCATACATAGTATCCTTGTGTTCATGGGTCACATTTTGAAGCACAGGAATAAGGTAGATCGAAGAGACCTAAAAGAGCATCAGGAGGTAGGGTCAGAGGGCTCAAAATGATGGAAGAGAGGAGTGGAGCAGTTTGGTCTGGGACTCTTCAGAATTTTAGGTGAGTGTGCTAGAATCTCCACATTTATATGGAGCTTTGAGTCACTCAATCCGGACCCATTAATGGCAGGAAGACGTAAGGACCTTGGGTTGCATTAATAAGGCATACCGTAAAGATTTTCCAGTCTTCCTGCAGATCTGAAAGAGGAATCTTGAAGGAAACTTTGAAAACAAATGTATCTCCCCTACCATTTTTTCCCCTGATTATGTTTTCCTAGTTCTCTGTGATTCGTATTGTCAGCACAGGGCTGACTTTTCAAATAAACTGTTGCTTATGAAGCTGGTGGTATTTCATCATTTATGACTGTTCGACTCCATCTAGTCTAAACACAAAGTGGATAGAAGTTGTATTTTTCTTTTTCTATTGCCAACAGCAAAATTGTCAAGAACATATTTCCTGACACAGATAAAAGAGGTTGAGCAAGGCATGGCAGTTTAAGTACATTACAGTTGAGGAGGATGGATAGAATGACTGCTGCAATATAAGTGAGTAACTAAGAAAAATATTCAGGCAAAAAAACCCAATCTACAAGCTAGTAAAAGTGGGATGTAAACATGAAAATAAAAAAGATACTTTTTCCTCTAGCCTTAGACCTGTATGTTATTTGAAAAGAGTGAACAGTGGGAGGGGGAAATTTGTTTTTAATCCTCTGGGAAATGTTAATCGAGCATTTCTCTCTGTGTTTGTGTGTTGTGGGGGGAAAGAAATAATGGACAAAGAAGAGCATCACATTAGAACTATTCCTCATAAGCTAGTAGCTCTATCACTTCTAGCTTCTGATAGTTGGCAGGGAAGCTGGTAAGGGTTTTGCAATGGTAAAAAGTTTTATGAATAACAATATTCTCAAAATCAACCTTTTCATTATTATTTTAATGTTTCTCTCTTTGGGTTGTGTATTAGTTTCCTGTGGTTGCTAGAACAAATGACCACAAACTTAGTGGTTTGCAACAACACACAGTTATTATTTATAGTTCTGGAGGTTAGAAGTGTGACACGGGTCACACTGGGTTAAAGATCAAAGTGTTGGCAGGCCTGCATTCCCTTCTGGAGATTCTAGGGAAGAATCTGTTTTGTCACATTTTTCCAGATTCTGGAGGCCACCCACATTCCTTGGCTCATAGCCCCTTCCTCCATCTTCAGAGCCATCAATGTCACATCCCTGACCCTTCTTCTGTCATCAATCTCCTTCTGACTCAAGCTAGGAAATCCTCCCTACTTTAAGATTAGATTGGGCATTCCAGAATAATCCAGGGTAATCTTTCTATCTCAAGGCCACTATCTTAATCACATCTGTAAAGTCACTTTGCCTTATGAGATAGCATATTAAAGTTTCTGGGGATTAGGATATAGAAATCTTTTGGTGGGGAAGGGGCATTATCCTGCCCGCCACAGTTTGGCTGTAGATTTCATGTTCCAACTCATCCATGTTTTCACCAGAGCCACTGAAAACATTTTTAATGTAAAGTTGTGAAGAAGGCTGTTGCAAAATTAGAATTTCATGATTCCTTGCCTTCAATGAAAAAAGTTAAAGATTAAGTAAAGGATTAGGTTAAATTGGGTTTCTCATTCCAGCCAGTTATTCAGATTGTCTCATCTGATAGCCTCAGTGTGCTACTGGTGTTGAATAATTTGATCACTAGTTTGAGTCTTTTTCTTGGCTTAATCAGTTTTATAATTGTTCTGATCTACCACGGGCTGAAATATACATAATGGTCATGGCAGGTTTCTTGTGAAAAGAATTTGGGTTGATTTTTTGAATAATTTGATCACTAGTTTGAGTCTTTTTCTTGGCTTAATCAGTTTTATAATTGTTCTGATCTACCTCGGGCTGAAATATACATAATGGTCATGGCAGGTTTCTTGTGAAAAGAATTTGGGTTGATTTTTCAAGATACCTTTTTGAGCTATCAGACCATGGGAGATGCTCTTCTGGCAAGATCTGACCAGTTTCAAAAAACCATGACAACCAGCATCTTCAAGAGAGTGAAAATTGGCTTAGAGGCTGGTCACAGGGTCTCTATTCAGAGAAAGAGAGGGTCATTTAATAATCTAGTGCAATACAGTTCATTAGAAATATAACACAAGCCACATATATGAATATAAGTTTAAATTCTCTAGCAGCCACATTAAAGAAA
>NW_007733288.1:5726-5943 GCF_000696425.1 Galeopterus variegatus
AAACTCAAGTTGGTAAAATCTCTAACCAGACTTTTAACCAGCTTTTACTCAGGAATTACCAGCTACTGGCCACAGAGGACCCCACCTGCTCTTCAACGGATCAGCTAACAGACTGTTAAAATGGATCTATATCACCAATGGTCCCTGTTCCTGGAGGTTTTAGCTACAGATGCCTGGATGCTCTCCCCTACACCTTCCTACACGCTGGACTCAGCAA
>NW_007733288.1:6275-9368 GCF_000696425.1 Galeopterus variegatus
TTACATTAAGGACTCCTGGGACTCCAGATGGGCTGGGGTAGTTGCTTTCTATTGCAATGGATATATTCATGGCCTGTCTTTTCTTGCCTTGTATTGTAAAATTTATCCAAACTCAAGTTGGTAAAATCTCTAACCAGACTTTTAACCAGCTTTTACTCAGGAATTACCAACTACTGGCCACAGAGGACCCCACCTGCTCTTCAACAGATCAGCTAACAGACTGTTAAAATGGATCTATATCACCAATGGTCCCTGTTCCTGGAGGTTTTAGCTACAGATGCCTGGATGCTCTCCCCTACAGCTTCCTACTTAGCTGCAGACGCCTGGATGCTCTCCCCTACAGCTTCCTACACACTGGACTCAGCAAATAACTGACCTGTGGCTCCAGGGAACGTTTATAGAATTCTCCCCCCTCAAAATTACTTTATTTTCTACTCTCCTTTGGGGCCTAATAAAGGGTCTCCTATCTCCTCCCAATTCCTCTCCCCCCACTATGCCCCCCTCCAGCAGGAAGTAGCTCGAGGATTACGACGACCCATTCCCCACAACGGAGGAAAAAGGGAGGAATGTAGGGATACTGTAGGCACTCAAGCGGGGGGCACTCCCTGGCAATATGGCGCCCTTCCGGGTTCTTCTCCGCAGTAAACAAGCCCACTGGCACCAAAACCCAAGCCCGCCGTCGCCAAACCTCAACCAGTCACAGGTCAAGGCTCACCTCCCACCCAGCCCCGTCCAATCAGCTACCACCCCATCCACCCCCTATCCAAACCCGGAACGCAGCTCCCTATAAATATACGCGCAGTCCTTGAATAAAGCGGAACTTCCCTGGTGAACTGTCAGTCCGGGTCCCGGCCGTTTTTATTTCACAAATAGTTTCTAATTTTTTAAGCAATCAAAACTCTTTTTCATGTAAGTTTTCCTTGGGAACTCAATACATAAAAGAATTTTTTACAGGAGATAATTTAGTTGGTGCAAGATGGCAAGAAACTCTTGTCCTCTTGCTTTCCTGTTCACTCTGAAGAAGTCTGTACCACATCTCAACAGAACCCAAGGGCTTCAGGAAGCAGAATTTGCAAAACACTAGTCTAAGGAAGCCAAGGAAATTTGTATTATCAGGAGAGAACTGCATTGACTAGACATGACCTCTAGAGGCCAATTCAAGTAACACCATCACTGGGAGGAGCAGGCTTTTCCTGTTGTCTTTCTCTTCACAAAATTAATTGTTCATAAGGAAGATTTGATAGTTTTTAAATTTTTTCATTTCCATTATCATCTAGCCCCAGAACATTTTCAGAGTCTGAAAGAGATGGCTTGGGATCATATAAATATTCTTCTATTTTCTCATCCCCAAAATGGCTTAGTGTGGTTTCTCTCTTCTGTCTACTCATATGCAGTTATCACTAAAGGGTATATTGGGCCTCTTGTGAATTTCTGTTAATTTCAGTCTGGGCTCCATGCAGTGTGAAAGATATAGCTGACTGGTATGAGATCTGTGATTACAAAGTGAAATGAAAAACTTTGTTTCCAGCTTATGAGATCTATGGCAATGAGTGAGGGGTTGCAGGAGAGATGAGGGTCCCTGAATATCCTCACAGTTATGCATGTCTCCAGAATTTAAGATCATTAAATGTGGGCCTATATTAATAAGGATTCTTTTTTAGTTTGAAATGACAGAAACCTGTTTAAGCAAAATCAATTTATCAGTTCACATGACTGAAAAGTCTGCCAATAGGGTAATCCTCAATATTGACCAATGTCATCCCGTCTGTGTCACTCTTGCTTTCTGTGCAGTGCTTTCCTCTCTGGGCTCACCTTAATTTTTTCTGCTTCATCTGGGATTCCTCCACACCTTGAGTATTGGGTGAGCTACAGGGTGGCAGTGGCATTGTTGCAACAGTTTCAGGCTTAAACCAACCCAATTTAGCAACCCAAGAAATATGAGATATAGTTTCTTTTCCTAGCATCAGATTATAAAATCCTAGAGAAGGATTCTCTTGGACAATTCATGTCACATTCCCATCTATTGGCCAATTGGTGGCTGGGGGGCCTGCAGATATTATTTTTAGTCCTGTACCCCAATGAGAATATTCTTGTCATTTACCTCAATTCCCTCAAGATTCTGGTCAGCTGAGTCTATTCTAGCTGTCATTTAAGAATAATGTTACATGACTTTGTTACTTCTTTGAGATAATGCCTGTATTTTCATGGAACCCCCAGAGCAACCACTGAAAGGTTTTGGCAATAAAGACACCATGGCTACTTGGGACTGATGCGGGTCTACCAGGAAGAATGAATGGGAAACAGAATCAAAGCAAAACCAAACAAGGAGTCTGAATGGGGCGAAACAATGAGCATAGTCCTTCTTGACTCAGTAGCCCAGCAATAGCAAACATTTAGTGTATGGACCACCACTGCCCTTCCCGTGCTGGTGTCAGAAGTCAGTAATCAGACTGCTCATTTCTGCTAAGCCAGACATGGCCTTGGAATCTTTACAAAACAGCCCCCTAGGAACTCAACATTGTATGCAAAATAAGCTTATTTAGCATCCCTGGCATAACCCAAAGTCTCCATATTTCATCCTCTCCTGTTCATGTCTAACATCTCAGGAACTTATGGGCATCTTTGAAGTTCTGAAATAGATGTATTAATATTTTCTAGTAGGGTCTGTATGTTGAAATCACAGGGTGCTGCTCCAGTTGTTTTGTCCCATTTAAAAAAATGAGACAATTGGGCCGGCCTGGTGGCGCACTGCTGCAGTGCGCCACTTGGGAGCGCGGCGGTGCTCCCGCCGAGGGTTTGGATCCCACATACAGACCGGTTCCTGCTCACTGGCTGAGCGAGGGCCGGGCGCAGCACCGAGGGTTGCGATCCCGTTGCCGGTCCCGGTCCGGTACGGGCGCGACACTGAGGGTTGCGATCCGTTGCCGGTCACGAAAAAAGACAAAAAAAAAAAAAAAAAAAAGACAATTGACTAATGGAAAAGACAGAATATGATGAAATAAAGAAGTTTTAGGGTGTTATACTTGTTTTGGTTTTCTTAAGTCCATTTTTACAATGTTGTTACTGGATGGCTGGCAAATTCTTACTGATGTT
>NW_007733288.1:10224-12531 GCF_000696425.1 Galeopterus variegatus
TTCTTCTTCCTTCATTCTTGTTTTTCCCTTCCTCCTTCCCTCCCTCTTTCCTTCCTCTTTCTCCCCCTCTCTGTTTCTTTCTTTCCTTTCCTCTTTGCCCTTCCTCCCTATGCTTGTTTGCTTCTCTTTCCTTCCTTCCTTCCTTTCTTCTCTTTTCCCTTCTTTCCTATATATTCCTAAGAGGATAGCTGAGGAGAAGGAACAGAGCTCTTNAAAAAAAAAAAAGACAATTGACTAATGGAAAAGACAGAATATGATGAAATAAAGAAGTTTTAGGGTGTTATACTTGTTTTGGTTTTCTTAAGTCCATTTTTACAATGTTGTTACTGGATGGCTGGCAAATTCTTACTGATGTTGAGAAAGAAGCCATCTATCCATCACACATGACTTCACTATTCCACTGTCTTCAATGATATAAATGTATTATTCAAAGGTACACTTGCTCAAGAAGGCAAATATTACAAATAATATTATTGTTCATTTTGAAGACCTATCAACTGTCCAATAGGAAAATGTTAAATAGGTTTACACCCTAAGACTATTCGAATATTTCCCCTCAAAATTTTCACCATACAGTATCTACCAATCCTAGACTACTATATCGTGATTCTTACCCAATCCTAATCAAGTTCCCCACATTGAAAGACCCACTGAAAAGTAAACTCTAAATCTTCATAACAGCTCCTTTGTCCTTCCTCACTTGTGAGAATGGGAAGTCTGTCAAGGTAGTGCTCTTCCTTCCCCAGGGAGAAGAAACTCAGCTTTGTCTTATCAGGTGTTTGGGTAATATTTTGGGGGAGTCACCATTGGCGGTGTCAACAGCCACTCAGCTATAAATTTAAGTCTAGGTGAATACAACTAACATGTGTTGGGTGACTTCTCTGTGTAAAGCACTTAAAACTTCAGTGGAAGGAGCTTGAAAGATGACCCCTGTTCTCTAAACACTCACAGACTAATGGAGACATATAAGGCAAATAAGTGTCATGACAAAGTAATCTTAAGTAATGTTGAGAGAAGAAATTAATTTCAATTAGGACATCTTGGAAGGCTTCTTGGAGGTGGTGTGTTTGAACTCTGCACTGAAATATGGTCAAAGTAGAATGGGGTGGGGGAGAACATTCTAGACTGAGGATATAGCATGAGCCAAGGGAAATGAAATAGAAAAGGTCAGTGTGTATCCTGAAAACTCAAATAGACATGTGGGCTGGTATGAATAGTGAGAAATGAGGCTGGAAAGTTGGATACAGATCAGAGCGTGATATGCTTGGAGTGCCAGAAAAGAGTCCCAGCTATGATTTTGTATGAAATGAGCATGCATGGAAGATGTTTTGAGCTCAACCTCTTCTAACGCTCCCTACTCTTTTCTTTCCTCTCTCCATCTCAGGCTGTTTGCCTCTATCATTGCTCTCTCCCCTTTCCTCTCCTTCTCCCACCAGCTACATATCCTCATCTCTCTCACCCCCTCCTTTTCCCTTAATCTAATCTCGTTTTCTCTTATCTCTTAGGCTCACAACCCCTTGTTTCCTTTTGTACCCTTCAGTGTGTTCTGTCTCTCTTTCATCTTCTCTCCACAGTTTGCTCTTGCTCCAGCTCTTTCACCTCATCTTGCTCTCTCTCTATCCCCACTAATATCAGTTGTCTTGCTCCCTTTCATCCTCTTGCTTCTTGCCTGAGATGTGTGGCCCTGCCGCATGGCCTCCTTCCTCTCTTGCCCTCATTCAGCCTCTCTCAGACACTCCTCTTCTATTATGTGCATCGTCCTCATCCTTTTCTCCTGCACCTAGTCTTTCTCCTTGTGGCTGGGAAGATGGTACCTTATTTCTAGCCACATGACCCAGAGGCAAGGCCTCTTTTCATGCAGCTTCAAATTGAACAACCCAATGGAAGGACTCTGGCTGGCCAACCTTGGCTTAAGTGTCTACCCTTGTATCAATTGTGGTGGCCAGGAGAATGGGCACCCATGGTAGCAAGGCTTTGTTCCCATGCACAAGCCTGTGGCTGGCAGCCCTTCTAGAGCCAGAGACTAGGGAAAGGGATGGCTCCCAGGGCACCAATGCTGGATAGACCAGAAACAATCAATATTCACTTTGTGATTATTATAGTTCCATTTACACATGACAAAACTGAGACCCAGGACGTTAAATGACTTTCTGGTCAAAACCACCCCAGCATGAACTGACTTCAAATCCATTTCTTAACTTCTGTGTGATGTCCTCATTCTCTTACTAATTTTAAATAAAGCATCTGCTACATCTTCTGTATTGCAAATGTAACAGCTGATTTGGGGAAGCTGATCTGATGTGCTGT
>NW_007733288.1:13143-18948 GCF_000696425.1 Galeopterus variegatus
TTTTTTTTTTCTTTTTACAGGTATAACATTCTAACATTTCTAAGTGGGTACTGAAGTATCCACCTGCCAGGCTGCCAGAGTCTAGCTGTGTAGTGTGGTAAGAGACCCTGAGATGATCAGACAAGAGCATGATTCTTTTTAACAGAGAAGGGAGTGATGCCACAGACTGTGCATTCAAATGTCTAAGCAAATAAGCAGAATATCTTATTTTTTAAAATCAAGATTAAAACTTTAAGCAAATGCAGCATGTGTCAAAACAGAAGAGAAAATACCAGTTAACATCTAAGAGAAACATGCCCTTGGTAAACTATAATTTCTTTTTACTTTAGAGAAGAGGTATATTGCTATTCTCTATTTTAATGTAAACTTAATGGATTTATTTCTAAATATAAAATGAATAAATGCACAGTCAAAAAGTTTGGGAGAGTATATAACAATACAGAGAAATAGGGAAGAAAAATACTAAGAGTTTAAGGGATCTGTCTAGGTCTTTTTTTCCTTATTAATGTTTTTATATGATTCAAAAATGTTGCTGCTTTAATTTTGCATCATATGTTGTTCAGTTAATTTTATGTATAGAATTGTAAGATTTGCTATTGTTCCGTGTCATCCATATTCTTAGAAAACAGGATTTTTAGGGCCAGCCCGGTGGCGCACTCGGTAGAGTGTGGTGCTTGGGAGCGCGGCGGCGCTCCTGCCGAAGGTTCGGATCCCATATAGAGACCATTCTGCTCACTGGTTGAGTGCGTTTAGGGCCAGCCCGGTGGCGCACTCGGTAGAGTGTGGTGCTTGGGAGCGCGGCGGCGCTCCCGCCGAAGGTTCGGATCCCATATAGAGACCATTCTGCTCACTGGTTGAGTGCAGTGTGGGCACGACACCGAGGGTTGCGATCCCATTGCCGGTCACAGTACAGGCACGACACTGAGGGTTGCGATCCTGTTACCGGTCACGAAAAAAGACAAAAAGGAAAAAAAAAAAAAGAAAACAGGATTTTTAATTATTGTATAGAATACCGTGGTATAGTTGTACCATAATTTATTTTCCTGCTGCTCACTTGAACATGGTTTCTAGCTTTTTCTCAACGACTAGCTGCCATGAACATCTTTCATAGTAAATCTGGCACATTATCTGTGTATTTTTGTTTTCCCTCCAACTCTCTTGACATGCATGTATAGTAGACATAAAGTCCGTGATGCAATTCTGTAAAAAAATATTTTAAAAGTGTTTTTAAAATCAATCTAATTCTAGCTCTGATGCTCCGCTCCTTTAATGCAGACAGAAAATTTGCTCTCAATCCTGATCAGAGCTTCTTCAGTCTCCCATCCCTAGAAATAGGAAGCTCACGCTCCAGTAACAGGGGAACTTGGCTATATGGACACTGGTGACACAGAGGAACATTGTTTTAAAAAATGTACTTTTTTGAAACATTTCAAATTTTCTCATAAGTTCAGAAGTTTATGTAACAAGTGCCCGCTCAGAATTACCAAACTTTTAACATTTTGTCATAGTTGCTTCACATATTTTGTTTATATACATGCATAGTCCAGTCTTTCTTTTTACCTCTCCCCAGAAGTAACCACAATCCTGAAATGGGGGAGAATCCTTCTACTTATATTTTTATACTTCTTTTTTCCAAATGTATGTAGGTAATCATAAATGATAAATAGCATCCTTTCTGCATTTAAATTTTTTTATTTAAGAATTGTCTTATTGTATATATCTTTCTCGTTTTTTATTCAGTGTGGTGTTTTTGAGGATTGTTCCAGTTTGGCTTGTTTAACCAAGGGCCTGTCATTTTAATTTCTGTGTAATGTCCTCATTGTATAAAAACACTATCATTTATTCACCCATTGTCCCTTTGATGGACAGTTACATTCATCAAATGATGTCCATACTTGTTATGGTCAGACTTTCTATTTCTAGCCAATCTGAGGAGTATGTAATGCTATTTATTGTAGATTTAATTTGCATTTCCTTTCTTAGTAGTGTGTTGAAGCATCTTGTCATATATTTCTTCAGAAAATTAGTTTTGTCCATACCCCTCTCCCCCGCTTTTTTTCTTTCTGCTAGATTGTACTTGTATTTTTTTTTACATATTAATATACAGGAGTTGCTCATATATTCTTGATACTAGTCCTGTTGAATAAGTGCTATTAATAACTCTTTTCAGCCTGTGGCTCGTCTTTTTACTTTATTTATGGAGGTATTTTTAAATAGAGGTTTTAATTTTTAAAGTAGTCAAATTCATCTATCTGGTAATAATCAAACTAATATATTTGATAGATAGAGATCTACTGTGTTTTTATTCTTCATAATTGTTTTAAATATTGTTGCTCATTAATCTTCAATAAAAACTTTAATATTAGCTTATCAATGTCCATGAGAAACCCTGGGATTTTTATTGAAATTGCATCAAGAATAATAGATTATTTGGGGAAGATTAACCATCTTTCTTGCATTAAATCTGCCCATGTACAAGGATGGAATATCTCTCTGTTCATTCAAATCTTTTAAGAAGTGCTACAATAACATTTGGTAATTTTCTTTAGATAGGACTCATGTATTTTTGGTTATATTAAGTGCTTCACAAATATTGCTAGTGGGTTAGTTGGGATTGTTTATNTATTTTTGGTTATATTAAGTGCTTCACAAATATTGCTAGTGGGTTAGTTGGGATTGTTTATCTTATTTTCTAATTGTCTTTTGCTAATGTGTATGTGTAGAACACTTTTGATTTTACTTTGTAATCATGTATCCAGTAAACTTGCTAAACTCTCTTTTTAGCTTTATCACAAGTGATGTGGAATTCTAAAATTACTTTGCTCAATCTATAAGATGTAAAAACACTTTTTCTATTACTTTTGGTTAGTGTAAGTCACATTGATTTCTTTTTAAATATTAAATCATTTTTTTATGCCTGGAATAAACTCCATTTGATGCTGATATATTTGCCTTTTTATATATTAATAGAATCAATGTACAAACTGTTCTCATTGTGGTATAATTCACATAACATTCATCTATGAAATGGGAATAAAAAAATTCACATAACAAAACTCACCATTTTAAAACATAAAATTCAGAGGCATTTAATGCATTCCACAGTAACCATCACCACTATCTAGTTACCTTGTCGTTACCACAAAAGGAAACCCTGTACCCATTAAGCAGTCACTCTCTGTCCCCCTCATCCCCTTTCTAGCCCCTGGGAACTACTAGGCTACTTTCCCTATGCATTTTTTTATCCCAGCATTTTATATAAATGGAATCATATGGTGCTATGGTTTGAATGTTTGTCCCCTCCAAAACATGTTGAAACTTAATCTCCGTTGTAACATTGTAGTATTAAGAAGGTGGGAAATATGACTCATGGTATTTGAAAGGTGGGGCCTTTAAGAGGCTTCGCCTTCATGAATGGACTAATCCATTCATGGTTTAATGGATTAATGGCTTATCATGGGAGTGGGCCTGGTGGCTTTATAAGAAGTGAAAGAGAGATCTGAGCAAGCTTCCTCATCATGTGATATCATGATGCTTTGGGACTCTGCAGAGGGCCCTCACCTTGTGTGGCCCCTCAACCTTGGAATTCCCAGCCTCTAGAACTATTAAGAAATACATTTCTTTTTAAATTACCCAGTTTTAGATATTCTGTTATAAGCAACATAAAACGGACTAAGACATACAGTATGTTGCCTTTTGTGTGTGGTTGTTTTCATTTAGCATACTATTTTCAAGGTTTATCCATGTTATAGCATCTATCAGTACTTCATTCCTTTTTATGGCTGCATAATATTCCATTAAATGTATATACCACAATTTCCTTATCCATTCATCAATGAACACTTGAGTTGTTTCCATCTTTTGGCTATCATGAATAGTGTTGCTATTAATATTTACATACAAGTTTTATTTGGACATCTGTTTTCAATTCTTTTGGGTATACACCTAGGAATGGAATTGCTGGATTATATGGTAATTCTATGATTACATTATTGAGGAGCCACCAAACTGTTTTCCACAGTGGCTGTACCATTTTATGTTCTTAGCAGCAGCATTAGAGGTTACCAATTTCTTTGCATCTCCATCAACACATTTTCTGTTTCATTGATCATAGCCATCCTAGTGGGTGTGAAGTGATATCTCATTGTGGTTTTCATTTGCATATCCCTAATGACTATGATGTTCAGCATTTTTGCATGTGCTTGTTGACCATTTGTACATCTTATGTGGAGAAATGTCTATTGAAGTCATTTGCCCATTTGTAAATTGGGGGTTTTTTTTGGTTATTGAAATGTAAGTATTCTTTACATATTCTGAACACCAGGTCCATATCAGTTATATGATTTAAATATTTTTTCCATTCTTTGGGTTTTCTCATTTTCTTGATAGTGTCCTTTAATGCACAAATATTTTTCATTTTGATGAAGTCCAACTTACCTATTTTTTTCTTCTGTTGCTTATGCTTTTGGTGCTGTAGAATTGCTAATATTTTAAGTATTTTTACATCTGTCATCATGAATAAGATTGGTCTGTAAGTATTTTTCTTGTAAAGTCCTTGTTATATCTGGAATCAAGTTTATGCTGTTCTCATAAAAACAGTTGGGTTATGCTTTTGGTGCTGTAGAATTGCTAATATTTTAAGTATTTTTACATCTGTCATCATGAAAAAGATTGGTCTGTAAGTATTTTTCTTGTAAAGTCCTTGTTATATCTGGAATCAAGTTTATGCTGTTCTCATAAAAACAGTTGGAACTACTTTCCTCTTTTTCTTTTCTCTGGAAGGGTGTGTGAAAGATTGGCAGAATTCACTGGTAAAGATCTCTAGGCCTTGAGTGTTCTTGGTGGAATATTTTCAAAATAATGGATTCAAAATTTTTAAGAGATATTGGAATATTTGTAATTTATAATTTTTTTAGCTTTGGTAAGTTGCTTTTTTGAGGAATTTTGCATTTCTACTGAGTGTCAAATTTATATAACTGTTGACATATTTGGGTTTTAATCTGCACTCTTACTATTTGTTTTTATTCATTTCATCTGTTCCTTGTTCTTTTTTTCTTTTACTTTCTTGCATTCTTTCCTCCACCTAGGATAGATTTTCTTCTTCTATGAATTCATCATTTGGTTATTCTTTCAGAGAGATCTTCTAGAGAGTTTCCCATCCTCTTAGTCTTTGTATATATAAACTGTTTAATTTTCTTCTTCTCTCTCTCTAATGATAGTTTAAATGTGTAACCAGTTTTATATTGATAATTATGTTCCACCTGCACTTTTGATGATACAAGCTGATGATCTTTATTATTATTATTGCCTTCTGGGTTATAAGCCTTTGTCCTCCTTGGATAGCATTTAATATTTTTCACTTTATCTATGATTTCTGCAGTTTTAATGTATTTATGTGTAAATTAATTTTTATTTTGTTTAGTGCATGCTCACATTGAGAATTCTTGTGTATCTTTTATTTTAGAAAACACTTAGTGTGTATCACTTTGAATATTGCTTCTCCAATATTTCCTCTTCTATTCTTCTGAAACTCCAATTAGACATTTACTGGTCTCTCTAAATCTAATCTTCATCTCTCTTAATATTTTAATAATTGTTATTTTTTTATTCTGTACTGTAGCTGAATTCTTTAATGCTATTCTCTAATTCACTGATTTTCTTTTTGACTGTGTCCATTCTAAAGGTTACCTTTTTTATTAACTGTTTATTTCAGTGACTATATTTTTTATTTCCAAAAGTTTTACCTGACACTTTCATCTGTACCTATATTTATATGTATATTCATATGTATATCTATGGGGGGGG
>NW_007733288.1:19517-21310 GCF_000696425.1 Galeopterus variegatus
GGGGGGGGTAGAAAACAGGGAGGGAGGAGAAGAACTTTATTTTGTTTTATATTTGTTTTCCATTTTTAAGCATGCTTTCCTTTCATTTTTTCCCTTTGAGGATTCTATACATATTTATTTTGAAGTCTTTTTTAGACTCTTTTACTCTTCTATAATATTAGTCTGGATTCAATTTTATAAGTTGTTGACTTATTGCTTGCCCATCTTAGTTTCCTTCATCTGTTTTAGGTTTTGTTTTTCTTTTTCCCCCATCAGCTGGAGATTTTTGTTTTGGTGGTTTTCTCCGACTCAAACGATTTATGTATTTATTTATTTATTTTTTCCTAGGGTCCCCAACAGTTCTTAGTACAGAACTAGGTTTTATATTACTTGCTAAGGCTCTTTCTCCAGAGCAACATCAAGGGAATTTTGCACACTTCCAGGTGTTGGTAATGACGCTATGTCTATAGGCTGGCTGCAGGCAGGGAGCTTCTCATTAAGTATAGTGTAGGCAACAGTCAGCTGCAGACTCTCTCCTTTCCTTCTATTTTCAGTTGTCAGCAGTGAGAATATCACCCTCAGGCAGCTTCTGTCTGCTCCAGTCCTGGCCACCAGCAGTCTCAAATCTTTATCCTTACATGTTTACATTTTTATCAATTTCTGCTTTACACTATGTTTTTCTTATTTTAGAGACCATCTTGGCAGTGCATGATATGCCATATCTTGGCTTCTGAAGTTTTGGCCCTGTCTTGGTGTGGTATGAAATGTCTGCTACTAGTGACTTCTCTCTTCTTGTTGTTAACCTCAAAAGATCTCTATATGCTCCCTTCTTGTTGGCCTCAAAGGCGCACCCTGCATCCTTTGGTTCTTTCATTACAGTCCTTGATGGTCAATTACAGATGCCATACTTAGCACCTAAAAAGTGTTGTCCTTTCCTAGAAGACAGAATAATATTCACACTCTCCTAGCAGGTGAAAGACAATAACTGCATTCCATAGGTCTAATTCACAGCGGAAAATGAAAATGAACAAGGCAGTTGAGTGTTCAGTCTTTCTAGGCAATGAAACTAATGACTTGCTGCACTTTTCTATGAACTTTGTTTCATCTGCTGGAACAATCTTCTAAATCTCTGTGTGTCTGACTTCTCATCAAATCTCAGCTTAGATGTTGCCTCTTCAAGGAGGGGCTTAATTTTATTACTGTACTTTTCAGTGTTTGAAAATATCTTGTCCATTTATACATTTTTGCCTTGCCCCTTCCTATGAGGTTGTAAACTCCCTGACAATGGAGGCCATGCCTACTTCGTTGTTTATTATAATCTCCAAACTCATAGAAGCATGGCCAGCACTCAGCACATGTTCATTAAATATGTGGCCAAGAAGAAATGGACTAGCTCTGTCCAGAATTCAGCAGTGGTCACTCTCATGATAAACTACAGGGCACTATGTAAAATCACCAGGTGTGAGGTCTAGTGGAGATCATTTGTCTGACACCTTTATTTTACATAGGAAAAGGAACTCTGAGGCTCAAGGCTTGTCACAGTCACCTAAGTAACCATTGGCCACACTGGAAACAAGCTTGACTTTCTTTTATCCATTCACATCACCAGTTTTTGAAGGATTGCTAGCCCTTGGAGCCCCTGCCATTTAAGTGCTCAGTAAATAGAGATTCATTGAACAGATTCCAGACCTGCCTCGGCTTGTACACATGTCAACCTGGATAGTCATTAAGACTATCCCGGACTCAGTTTCCCCATTTGCAACATGATATAGGTTGCTTATATTATAGGGTTATTGTGGCAATTAAATGAGATA
>NW_007733288.1:21597-35164 GCF_000696425.1 Galeopterus variegatus
GGAGTGGGGAATGGGCTCCTTTCTGTTTCTCTAAGAAAGTGTCTTTGTAACTATCAGAATCATGATAGAGCTGCCAGAAGGAGTGAAATTGACTATGCAAATTGTAAAACATATGTCAGCTGTCTGGGATGCTGTGAAGTCACCAAATTTTCATCAAAATGGAAAATAAAAACAAAAGAGATCTGAGTGCTTTCACTTAATTTTTCTATTATTTACTGTTAATATTTTATGTTTCCCTGAGTTATGTGGATTTCATGGGGACAAGGGGGTGCCTGAACCATATGGGGTTCTATAAAGAAATAGGATGGATAAATGGATGCTGAGTAGACCACCAACAGTCTATCACAAACTGGATTCAGGACTAGATTGTGTCAAAATGGAGAGATGGCTGCTGAAAAACCTGATTTGACCACTAGGAAGTCAATAGTGAACTTTTCTGAGAACAGTGTCACATTAGAGGTAGGGACAAAAATTAGATTGCAGGATATTTTTAAGTGTGCAAACAGTGAAGAAGTGAGCTTAGATATGAGTTCAAAATTTTGGGTGGTGAATTTTCTTACAGTGAGCTATGTTGAATGAACACTTTTGGGTCTGTGTGTGTTACAGGGAAGTTTGACTATACTGGTAGGCAAAATATAGTGAGATCCAGGAAAAAAAGGAAGAGGCTCAAGAAAAGAAATATCCTTCTCTTCAAGGAAAAGAGTAAACTGTACACACAATATTGAGGAAGACTAACTAAAGAACTGAGTGGGGGTGGTTAAGGGTGTCAGGAACCCAGAGTTTTGAGATCAGAATTTAGCAGCATTGTTTATGAGGGGACTCGGTCTTAAACACTGGTCAAGCTTAGAAACAGGTCTAACTAATGCCAAAACCAATGTCCTTCCTCACTGTCTGTACCCATCACTCTATGTCAAGCCCCTTTTCTGTTAAGAGATATACTTTTGTTGGGGACTATCCATTTAGCTAGAAGGGAAGGATTAAAGGAAGACGAGCTAGTTGGGGCAGATTACAGTGTATCAGTTATTTAGCTTTTGAAGAGTAGTGAAAGATCTCTGTGGTAACTGTCTACAGAACTGGAGAAAGGGGTTAATTTTTGAGTTCTGGGGACCTTGGTGGACTATCTATTATGGAGTCTTTTACAGAGAGGAGAAGGATTAGTCAGGTGTTGGAAGAGGAACCATGAACTGCAGGATCATGGGAGCCAAGGGAGGTGGTTTATAAAAAGTCTAGAAATCATGGAAGGGATGGATTCAAGATGTATCAAATCTGTAGGAAACCATTTGAAATTAGAGAATATGAGGTCTAACTGGACAAAACAAACCTGGAATGTTGAAGCAAGTGGGAGTTTAAGGAATGAGATGGAAAAAGGGTAACAATGCTCAGAAAGGATCTCTAAGACCAGACTACACCAGTGATTACTGTCACAATGTGTAGGCAGCAATCCATTTCAAGTTGTGATTAAAGTTTTCTTTGGTTCTTCTTCATGTCTCTTAAAAGGGGGAAGGGTTGGGCCCTTTCTCACCTGGTCCTTGCTTGAAATTCAGTAGGAGAGCCAAGCTCCTACAACCTTGGTGCCCAAATAGAGCTCAGATGTGTTGCTGTTCTTTGATGTCAAATCTGTAGTAGAGCTTTTTAACCATCACAGGGACCAGAAGAACATTTTCAAAGGTTTTATTCTTCAGTGGAATCTAAAGAGAAGCAACCTTAAATCCCCAGGTATTCTCTGTGTTCAGAGGTCTTTTCAAATTTAATCCATTGGTAGACTTGAATAAATGAACTGAAAATTGAAAATTAAATAATTATTTAAGATAAGCTTAAAAGTGATTTTGTTCATCCATTTTTCAAAATCAATGGTTATAAAATAAGTATATTTAAGAAAGATTAGGAAAACAGAAATAAACAGCCATATTCATATTACCTTAACATCATAACTTAAAATTATCAGTGATCCTATTTCATCCTTAAAAGTATTTTTTTCACATAGCTTGCAATGTATTGAATGTTTGTGTCCCCCCAAATTTATATGTTAAAATTATAACCCCCAATGTGATGGTAGTAGGAGGTGGAGCCTTTCAGAATTAATTAGGTCATGAGGGTGAAACCATCATGAATGGGATTAGTTCCCTTATTAAAGGGATCCCAGACAAATTGCTTGCCCTCTCTCTGCCATGTGAGAATACTATGAGAAGTTGGCCATCTGCAACCTAGGAGAAGGCCCTCACCAGAACTCAACCATGCTGGAACCCTAGAACAGCTCCCCAGAACTGTGAGAAATACAGTAGTCTCCCCTTATCCACGTGGGATATGTTCCAAGATCCCCAGTGGATGCCTGAAACTGCAGATAGTCCCAAACCCTATAAATACTTTGCTTTTTTGATTTGGTAACCAAGATCTCTAGTAATAGGCAGGTAGCATACACAGTGTGAATACACAAGACAAAAGGATGACTGAAATTCTGGGTGGGGAGCAGGGTGGTGCAAGATATCATCACACTACTCAGAATGGTGCACAATTTAAAACTTACAAATAGTTTACTACTGAAATTTTTCATGTAATATTTTCTGGCCACAGTTGACCATGGGAAACTGAAATCATGGATAGAAAACCTGGGGGTGGGGGGGGGGGAATCCTGTAAATTCTGTTTTTTATGAGCCATCTGTTTGTTCTATGGTACCTTGTTATAGCAACCCAAACTAAGATATAAGTGCAACTAGATTTCATGTAGAGCTAGGTCTTTCAAAATGTATTTTTAAAATGTAACATTGTTCTATGGTTTCTAAAATTATTTTAATAATTATACTATTCCACTTACTGGATGTGCCGTGATTTATTTACCTATTGTGCCTATCATTGGGAAAAAAGACAAATTTCCAGATTTTTTTCTTTAAATACTGTAGTAAACAATTTGGGGTCTATAAATTTCTTGTAAATTATTTGTAGGGTCAAAGTAAGTGTTATTAATTATTTCATAGAAGAAGAGCAGATACTAGTCTTTTTTGAAAAAGTTTTATTATACAAATATTATAAACACAAGAATGATCATAAGAAATACCTACAATACCACCATCCAAGTAAATCAACTTGCTTTATCTTTCAGTTTCCCTTGAAGTCTTGATTCATGTGCATACATTGTTTTTACATATTGAACATTAAATTTTGCCATATTGAAATAAAACCCTCACAAATCTTTTTAAAGGCAGCATGATATTCCATAAAGTTGAAATAGCCATGATCTAATTAGCCTTCCCTTTTAGCTGGTTAGGTAGCATTGCTGATTTTTCCCATCTTTAAATTCTACTGCAATGCACATTGCTGTTGCTAACAACTTTATCCTATTTAAATATTGTTGTCTGGATGAATTTTGAAAGTAGATTTACTGGGCCAAAGGGTATGATCATTTTTTATCACTAATAATACTGACCAGTTACTTTTTGAACTTCACACGCACGTCCACCACATTAGTGTATGAATGTGCATTTACCTTCTCTTCTTTGACGGGAAAGCTAGAGATTCATATAATGGAACAAATTATACTTGAAGTTGAAACTCAGCTCTGCCATTTGCTAGTGGAATTACCCTAGGCTAGTTCTTTAATTTCTTTGAGCATTATTTCTATAAAATGAGCATAATACTACCTACCTTATAGGGCTTTTCCCAGAATTAGACAAAGTATAAAATAGTCATTACATGCTCTCAATACAGTCTGGCTCTCAATACAGTTGCTGATTAACCAATCTAGTAGGTTAAAAAAAAAAAAACTTGCCTCAATTCTATTTTCTCTGCAATGTTATAACCATGTTTAACAACACTTATTTGGTAGATTTAACCACATTTTATTTAGCAGATTCTATGTTGTCCTTTTTACCATTTTAATATTTCTAAAATCAGATTTCATCTTAAAATCAAGGTGAATATTTAATGTGGTATCATCCTTTGTTTTCCTTGAAAAGTGGTTATTAATTTTGTTGTCTTCCAGTGTCTTAAAGTGGAGAAAAAAATGCACATTTTTGCTTGTGTGAATTATGTGCTTATTATTTCTTTTGTTTATGTATTTAATTGATGTCTTGACAGTTTTCTTACTAATTTGCATGAGCTCCTCAAAGCTTATACTTTTAACCGTTCCTTCTACTTACTGCTATTATTTTAGCTATTTATTTTTTAAAAGTTCTCTTGCATGGGTTGGGTGGTGGGATGCTGGGAATGTAAAAACTTAGGAATTACACATGCTTGAACATGCCAGTCTTTCCTCTTTGAGATTTCCTTTGTCATTCTTCCACAGATCATAGGTAGGTTGTTACTCCATTTCCTGTTATTTTGTCTTTTCTTTTTCATGCTTTTCCATACTGGTTGTAATCGACCACTTTAGATCCTTGTCTACCCCACTAGGCTCTGAGATCTTCACTAACAAGCGAAGTGTGTGATTTATTTATAAGAGAATAAGCACTCAGTACATGCTAGATGAACAATATATCTAACTGCGGTCCACTGGAGTTAATTTAAGATGTAACTGTGAAGCCCCCTCAACCGCACCAGAAAAAATTGCTGATCAGTTTTCCTAGTAACAATCAAATACTCATCACCTTTTCCATTGGTTTTTAATGACATCCCAGCTATCTGCTTCCCTGGCACTGTGTTCTTCCCTATCTTGCTTATTTCATGTCTGCGGCTGCTTGTTTCATTGTCAAGATTGTCTATTTATGAGCTAAAGCAGCACAGAGATCAGTATCTTCTTGCTGTTTTGGAGTGTTTAAGTGGTAGATTAAAGTGATAAATTAATATAAGACAAATTCTTATATTCCCTTGAATCTATTTCTGGGTTTTTGATCTGTTCAGTCAACCATTTCTTTTTAAGTGTCTGGCACTCTGCTAGGCTCGGGTGGTCAAATAATAAGAACGCAGTTCTTGAGCCCATATTCTAGTGGGATGAGCTAAAGAATGAATGAGTTGCTTCAGTACGATGGCGGACTCTGACAGCAGTGTGCCAAGGGTTTTCTGAAGGTACAGAGAAACTTCCACTTGATCCATCAAGAGAACAGGCCAGAAAAACCTTCCTAGAGGGGGTATGTCTGGGTGAAATCCTACAGGACAATCAGGGGTAAGCCTAACAAAAAAGAAGAGTGTTTTCCAGGTAGGGAGGTAATAGCAAATGCAATTGATCTATATTTCTGTTTCCGCAATGTTATTATCTTCATTATTGTTATTTTGTGATTTAAAACAGTCTGTTAGGTTTTTATCATTTTAATGCCTTTTTTTTAATAGAAAATATTCCTTACTTTTTTTCTATTTTATTTTGCCTGATAAATTTTGGAATTATTTTGGTCACTTCCCGGAAAATTCTTGTTGGGATATTGATGGGCCTTTTGTTACATGTATAAATTAACTTGAAGGAAAGCAAGAAAATCTTATCAATTTTAGTCTATACAGCTGAGTTGATCTCTTCATTATATATTAATCTCTCAAAATTTTATATTTTTCTTAATATAGGTTACAGATTCTTATTACAACTTTTCTTCACAGATAAACTTATGAATGTATGTATGAACATTATATGTATGTGATATTTATTTATATCAGACAAGATATATCTTTGGTAGAATTTCCTAAACAAAAATTATTTTATTTTTGCTTAAAAAAGAAACACTGTTTTTTACTTTAACTTTAGTTAAATTTTGAAATTGTATATTTCACTTAGGTTTTCTCTTTTTTTTTGATAATAAGGAAATAACATGTTGCTATAACATGACACATTTTAAAATTTTATATCTGTGTTTTTTAAGCTTATTTTTGTTTTTTTAAAGACATTAGCACTTTTGTCTGTCTTAGATTATTGGTTTCAATTTTTTAAAATGTGAAATTTAGAATTACTTCTTCCATCTTAGTCTTATTGTTGATTTTTGTTCTTTTGTTGATTGTTTTGGAATCTTAAGCTGAGTGCTTTATTATTCATTTTTCTACTGATAAGTTGAAATGCTTTTTTTATGTCAGAAGACTGCTTTGGCCAAATTCCATACTTTATAGCATTTTTATAATTTTTAAAATACACTGATTCTTTTCTAAAATCAATTAGTTAGGGAAATGTTTTTCAATTCTTACATTTCTGGGATTGTATGTTAATATAAAATGTATCTATTTCTTTCTTTCTTTTTTTTTTTTCCTTTTTGTCTTTTTTCGTGTCCGGCAACGGATCGCAACCCTCGGTGCCGCGCCCGCACCTCGCTCAGCCAGTGAGCGGGAACCGGTCTGTATGTGGGATCCGAACCCTTGGCGGGAGAGCCGCCACGCTCCCAAATGGCGCACTGAAGCAGTGCGCCACTGGGCCGGCCCAAAATGTATCTATTTCTAATTTCAGAAAATATAGTCAAATTTTTTTAACGTTTTCATTTTGAGGTTATATATATTTCTTTTATATGATTATGGATAGTCAAAATTTCTTTCTTTGCTGCCATGCATGGAAGTGTGTTTGTGAAGGGGGGTGTGTGTGTGTGAATGTTAACTTTTTTTATGCTTTGCCAATTTTTAAGTTATAGAATACAGAATGGGTAAAAATTTCCCTCTAAAATTTTATTTGTTGATCTTCTTCTCATTATTATTTTTCAGAGTTTTGGATTTTGGTTTTTTTGTTACTTGCCTGCTTAATGTAGTGTTTTAGTCATGTCTAATTAATGACAGAACATTTTATCTTTAAATATTATTAATCTGAATCTCTCTAAATACTTTTCACCATAAAGTCTACTTTAAAATATTGATTTCCTTTTATTCAAATTTTATAGGTTAATTTTTGCCCCACATATTTTAAAAGTCATCTCTTGATGCTCTCTTAATAGATTAAAGCCAATTGTTTAGTGTTACGATTTCTACCTTTGGGGCCGGCCCGTGGCGTGCTCGGGAGAGTGTGGCACTGGGAGAGCAGCAACGCTCCTGCTGCGGGTTCGGATCCTATATAGGAATGGCCGGTGTGCTGAGCCNGGGAGAGCCGCCACGCTCCCAAATGGCGCACTGAAGCAGTGCGCCACCGGGCCGGCCCAAAATGTATCTTGGCCGGTGTGCTGAGCCGGTGCGGGTGACACCATACCAAGGGTTGCGATCCCCTTACCGGTCACAAAAAAAGACAAAATAATAATAATAATAATAATAATTCCTACCTTTGATTTAATATTTGTTATCCTAAACTTTGCTGTCCCAAAGTAAACTCTGCTTACTTCCTATTAAAATATATTAACTTTGCAAGATCCTATTCTTACATTTTACATACCCATTTTATATTCTAATAAGAGTTGTCTTGAAATATCTCGCAAGTATTCTATAATTATGCTTAGTTATCTGTGCCAGGGAGCCTCAAAAGCTCATCTGCTGTCTGTCCTTAGCAGGGTCACAGGCACCTCGCTCAGCCAGTGAGCAGCCGGTCTGTATGTGGGATCCAAACCCTCGGCAGGAGCGGCACTGCGCTCCCAAGCGGTGCACTGTAGCAGTGTGCCACCGGGCCGGCCCTGATCACATGTTTTTCTGAAATGTGTTTAATTTATTCCTTTGCACTCTGATCTCCATTCCCCACCCCTCTACCCTGTTCTTTTCCTAAGATAACGTGGGGCTGGGTATTAAGTGGACTTCAGAATTTTACATCTTTTGTAAAAGGTTCAAGATCAAAAGAAATCTAAAAGTTGCTGATTTATACCTATTTGCTACTTTTTAAAATTCTCTTCCTTGGAAGAAAAGGAATAGAGCTCTTTTTAGCTTCCTGGTATTTTATCTGCTCTAATTTTGTATCAACAATGATGTCAAATAGTTTGACTAGTCAGTAAGAGCCTTTCGCTCTCATTAGTGTTTCTTTATCTTTTTAGCTAAGATTCAATACTTTTTTTCACCAGGTCTCTTAAATAGTGATTTATTCTCTTTGATTGAGATTTTTCTTTCTTTTTTTTTTTTTTGTAAATCTTCTCAAAAGGGAAGCCAGGTAATAAAATTACTGAATCTTTGGAGATAAATTGCACCCTGCCTGGAAATAAAATTTTTATTATAGCCTTTTACCTTGAAGATTCTATAACATTGCTTCAGTGTCATTGGAAGTCAGGAGGTAAATTTAATGAGATGTAGCCTTTGATGAGAAGACAGTTGGGAGTGGACATTGGTGCTGTCACGTACTGGATATCTATAGTTTGTCTTAGAGTTTTTTTTTTTTTTTTTTTTTTTTTTTTTTTTTTTTTTTTTTTTTTTTTTTGTCTTTTGTCTTTTTCCGTGTCCGGCAACGGATCGCAACCCTCAGTGTTGCCCCCGCACCGGACCGGGGACCGGCAACGGGATCGCAACCCTCGGTGTTGCTCCCGCGCCTCGCTCAGCCAGTGAGCGGGAACCGGTCTGGATGTGGGATCCGAACCCTCGGGCGGGAGCGCCGCCGCGCTTCCCAAGCGGCGCACTATCCAGTGCGCCACCGGGCCGGCCCCGTCTTAGAGTTTCTTTTTTTTTTTGTCTTTTGTCTTTTTCCGTGTCCGGCAACGGATCGCAACCCTCAGTGTTGCCCCCGCACCGGACCGGGGACCGGCAACGGGATCGCAACCCTCGGTGTTGCTCCCGCGCCTCGCTCAGCCAGTGAGCGGGAACCGGTCTGGATGTGGGATCCGAACCCTCGGGCGGGAGCGCCGCCGCGCTTCCCAAGCGGCGCACTATCCAGTGCGCCACCGGGCCGGCCCCGTCTTAGAGTTTCTTTTTTTTTTTGTCTTTTGTCTTTTTCCGTGTCCGGCAACGGATCGCAACCCTCAGTGTTGCCCCCGCACCGGACCGGGGACCGGCAACGGGATCGCAACCCTCGGTGTTGCTCCCGCGCCTCGCTCAGCCAGTGAGCGGGAACCGGTCTGGATGTGGGATCCGAACCCTCGGGCGGGAGCGCCGCCGCGCTTCCCAAGCGGCGCACTATCCAGTGCGCCACCGGGCCGGCCCCGTCTTAGAGTTTCTTGATTAGGAAATTACCTGTCTACCTTATAACACCATTGTGAAGATCAATTTAGATATGCGATTAATTCTGTATAAACTTTAAAAATGAATATAAACATTCTAGGGTCCCAGATAGGTAAATAGGTAGGTCATAGTGGTATAAAAAGAGTATAAAAGAAATTAGAACAAATTAATGGGGGAATCAAAGAAGAACGATGAGGGCCACAGAGAGAGGATGATGCATGAATGGGAGGTGGAGGATAATATTCTGTGGAGGGGTCACGCTACATGGGAGGGTATTCCAGGCAGGTGGAATAGGATGTGTAAAAACTTGTCATTGTGGAAGGCCAAGAGAGATGACATGCTCCAAATGAAGGACTGATTGTGGTGGGTAGATCAGAGTGGTTCTGCCATGATGCCTTCTGTCATAAATTGTCTCGCCTGTGGCCCCATCTAGGGGAGGAGTATTGGGATAGTCTTTGGAAGAGGATGATAAAAGGCTGGACCAGGGATGGGCACCTAACTCAGAGATATCTCCCCCATAGGCTGCCCAGGAATGCTAAGGTAGCCAGGTTGAAAAGATTTTCCCCAATAGAGACCAGAGTGGCTTCTTTAAAGATTTGGGGAGGGAAGTAATAAACTGAAGCCAGAGGAACCTACAGTAGGTCCTTAGGAGAGCAGTCAAGGATGGCTGTTCCCTTGACTTGCTCCAAATCTGGGGGACTCCTAAATTCCAGGCCATGTATTACCTTATAGTAAGCTTTCTTTTCATAAGGCAGCCTGTGAGAATCTCTTCCTGAGAGCCAAGTGGCTTAACCAACATATTAGGCCACTGGTCAAAGAAAAGTGGAAGAGAAGTTAATCTGAAAATTTATTTCTGAGGTAGAGTCAATAAGAGTGACTGCTTTATTAACTGTGAGAGAGAAATTCCCTAAAGAAGTGGACAAGGGTTCTTTCCTTCTTACCAATCATTATTTTTATTAATATATTTTACAAGACTGCAATTGAAATAATATTAAATACAAATTTTTATACAGAAAGTGTAATAAAGTTAAAATAGTTCCTTGTGATTCATAGCATTATTGCAATGCTTACAAAATTTTTGCATAGAGTGTGCAAGGATTGATGTTATTCAAAACAAAAGTAGAAAGCTCTTCTTACATCACACCCAAATTCAGAGAAAAACCAAAGGAAACAAAACCATTGCAATGCTTACAAAATTTTTGCATAGAGTGTGCAAGGATTGATGTTATTCAAAACAAAACTAGAAAGCTCTTCTTACATCACACCCAAATTCAGAGAAAAACCAAAGGAAACAAAACTGAAAATAACCCAAAGGCTGAACTCAATTGCTTTGTGGGAATGGGGTTCCTTTTTCAAATTCTCCAAGCAAATGGGACTTCTGTGACCTCATCTTTTCTCTTAAAAGCACCAGAATCTGGCTTCTCCAGGAGTGTTTCTAGCCAGCATAATAATGGATGTCTTCTGCCTTTTCCTTCTAAAACATGACCTCCAAAAGTAGTGGGTTTTTGCTTCTTCATGGCCTTAAAAAAGGAAACTTGACTGGGGGAAGTGGTAAACATGTAGAAAACTTCATTCCCTCCCTCACAAAAACACTGAATAAAAATTAATTTTGTGTCCATCCAAATTTAGGTGTACCAACACTTCCCTTTACTTTGCTAGAATCTCCCATCTTCCAAGGAGCCAGAATTCTGGCTCCAGTGAGACTAGTTGCATGAGCTCCTTAAAAGGTACCCATTCCTGGCTTGCCATGCAGATATCCACACCATTAAAAAGGAAATTCCTGTCTGACTTACCCTAAAATAGGCTCTTTGACATTTTTCAGCTCATCCCTTTGCTAAGGTTTTATGGAGAGGTTGGGCCAGACAAGCACTAGCATGGGACTAAGTCTGCCGGGTGTGTGAGGAGCTCTGTCCACAGTCCCCTCTGTGGATTAGGCATGTGCTGTGGAAAAAGTACATCAGAGCAGGGTGGACCCCAATCTCTTTGCTGCTGTGCCCTCTCAGCTGCGGGTGAGGGCAGGTTGACAGCAGGATCTTAACAAGGGCATACTGGTTTATAACCTGTTTGGATGATCCCTGGCTGAGTTAATTTTTGAAAATGACTTAGTCTTTCAACTCTTAGAGATCAAACCCTGATCCCTTTGCTCAAAAGATGAAAGTGCTCCAAACCTACCAAGTTGTAAGGAACTTCAGATGCACTCGTTTTCTCCTTTTTTAGTTGGAATGCCACCAACCTCATTGCTGAATCTGGGACTCCCTTGTGAAACATACAAGCTCAAGGTTAAAGGGTGCCACTGTTTAAACAAGAATTGGCAAATGGGTCTTATTTCCAACTCAGATGAATTGGTAGTGATGGCCTGAGTGCTTCAGTGAGAAGAAATCTGCTCACGGGGAGGGGCATGGCCCATTAGTGATGGCTTACAAGGTAGGGCGTGAGGCTCAAGCCATTACAGAGTCAAAGTGGCCAGCTCAGCTCTGACACTGAATGCTTAATGCTGAGTCCTTGGTAGTCCTGTCTTCTTATAAGGAAACAGGACCAATGACAGAGATTGAGCTCTCTTCTATTTGATTCTTTCCTTGAGTTTTGCCACAAGTGAAGGAAGGTAGGGAAGAATGATGACCAAATATGTAAAAGGTCTCATCTAAAATATGACATTTGTCTTTCAGATGGAGGAATAGTGGAAGGAGACATAAGTATGCAGAAATGCTGATGTGTTTAGTCACACCCATAGATCATTGAGTATTAAAATGTTCTTGTAAACAAGAGGCCAACAATCCAGGGATGTCCAGTCTGTAAAGACAAGAAGCCTGACTTAACAAAAATCACATTACAGAACAAACTAATTTTTTTGGTTCTAGATTCTATTATTCATGCAGACTTTATTTTTTATTTTTATTTATTTTTTTACCCTTGGTGTCTATACTTTAGTGATGGATGCTGTCACAGTGAGAGACTACAGAAAGCAGGGAGATAAAAATTCTATAGCCTCATCCACCCAAGAAGATCTAGTCTAAAACCTAGAAGACACTTCTGAATAGCTTGAAAAATAGACATGTTGGTGTCTTCATAGCACAGTAGTAGTTATACCCACATCTCTGCCATTTTCTAGCTAGTGGCTTTGGGCAAGTTTCTTAACCTAAAATTGTTTGCACATCTGTAAATTGTAATTATAATAGAACCCAACTCAAAAGATTGTTTTGAGGATGAAAGAAATGAGTGCATGGAAAACATTTAGTACAGTGCCTACATATAATAAGTGCCCAATGAATATTAATTAATAATAATTATTATTATAAATTGAAGAAATGAATCCAATTCGTTCCATGTTGTAGACTAGGCTTTGGGTCCAAGAAAGCCTATTTTAAGCAAAATTTTGTGGGTGTGATTCTTTCCTGGGGAGAAGTTTCATAGATTTGCTCAGATTCTTAAAAGAATCCATGACCCCCAAATGTTAGGACCGCATGAATTAGATGAATAAGGCACTGAAGAAAAACCAGCGTCTTCCTTGTTGGCAAATGTCACCCTTCTGGCCTCAGACAATCCTTTGCTATAGTGCTCCTCTGTAACCTAATAGACGAGTTTGGAGTTTTTTACATCATGAAATCTGAGCTATCTCTGATTTCACTAAAAAAACAAAACAAAACAAACAAACAAAATCCCCGAATGTAGAAGCAGCTTGCGCGGACATCGAAAGGCAAAGTACTACTAGAAAACTCTAGGTGTGCAAGGTACATTTTAGATTAAACAGATGTTTCCTGCTCTCTTCTCCCAAAGATGACAGCTCCATATTTGTTTTATTTAGTTGATCTTAGCTAATGTTTAGTGATGACATAGAATCCACTTGCTCCCCAGTAAGGGTATCTATATGCCTAGTTAGGCATTTGGAACACTACTCTGGTTTCCTCTTTTGACAGGTGGATTTTGACTCTAAACATGCTTCTTGCCTATAGTGGCTCTTCCTTTGCAAACCTCAAGTTGGGTACTGATATTGCCATTTGCTGGGCTAAAGCTGAGGAGAGTTGTTAGCACTGCTGTTGGTATGTGTGAAACTGCTTATGGAAGGATTTGAAAGCATCCTGAATACTGTGTTATGACATCACACTTCCTTTTGCATCAAGAGCTTGGGACATTCTTGCTGTCTTTTCCTCAAAGGAAGATGCTAATTTCCTACTCTGTCAGTTTCTACAAAAGGAAGGCAGAAGGAGAACCAAAGAAAATAGCATGTGTGAGCATGGGTTGCCCCAAAGAGGGTATTTTCTGTTACACTTGTGCTCTAACAATACCCAGAAGGAAGACCTCCCACAAGTAATTATTTTCCCTTTGCCATTCAGACCTGCCTTGAGAAATTTCAAAGATTCCATTATGAAGAAAGCTTTTAAGAACCATAGAAATCACATTGCTTTTGAAAGCACTAATGCACATGGTATGCTGTGCTGGCTGAAGCAGCAGGCTTCAGACTGCTTTATCTCTTATTGATGGTTTGGCTTTGTGAATGAAATTCAGAGGCAACTGTATAATTTTAAATTCTGATTATCACAAAGAGATGCATCTGACATGCCAATGCAGTAGCTTTGACTATTTTAATGGAAGTATGCTGGAACTGGGAGAACCTTCCACC
>NW_007733288.1:36078-36777 GCF_000696425.1 Galeopterus variegatus
GGGCAGGAGGGAGAGAACTGGTCTTGTTTACAACTTACTTAAATGCTATTTTTCACTTTATTCATAGAGCCTTAAAAAATAAGGATCAGATGCTTAAATGGATTTATTTACCCCTTTGGTCCAAACATCATGCTACCTTTTGCCTAAAATAAACAAAAGCAAGATATTCTCATCTAGCTGCTCCTATTAAGGGCCGTGTTACCAATTTAGTCCTCTCTCGCTATATCCAAATAAAAGGTTGAAGGATTCCCTTAAGCAACATTGATTAGGGTCTGGTAAATGGTGATCATTTACATTAAAAAAATATTCCTCCCCAGCATGAATACTTATACTTACAAAGTCATTCATAACTGATAATTTAACAATGTTGAGTATAAAGCTCTGGATTAGCAAAAAGGATATTGACTGAAGGGACAAATCTGTGATAGGAACCTACCTTTCCACACAGAAACAGAGAGGTTGGAATTCAAGATACATCCTTTCTGCATTCCCTCTCATCAAGGACAAAGACCCAGGTCCTTGGAAACAAAATCAAACTGGCATTCATCTAGTTCTTTCCCAGCAACAGCATCATAAAAAGAATTTTACTATATTTTTTCTACCTACATATTTTACGTGCTTCTTCCAATATTTCCAATTATTTATTGGTCCCTCCAACTCTTCAGGCCTGGTGTGGCCGTAGGAGCAGTGGGTACCCTG
>NW_007733288.1:37154-42102 GCF_000696425.1 Galeopterus variegatus
TATTTATTGGTCCCTCCAACTCTTCAGGCCTGGTGTGGCCGTAGGAGCAGTGGGTACCCTGGAGGTGTGGATAACTGAGATGATGGAGGCCCAAAAAGATGTGATCAGTCAAAAACATTCTCTGGAGGACCACAGAATGGACCTCTTTCTAGAATATGAGAAGGTGAGGTTGAAATCTCTGTATGAGTGCAGACAGCAAAAATCAGGTGTGGATAACTGAGATGATGGAGGCCCAAAAAGATGTGATCAGTCAAAAACATTCTCTGGAGGACCACAGAATGGGCCTCTTTCTAGAATATGAGAAGGTGAGGTTGAAATCTCTGTATGAGTGCAGACAGCAAAAATAGTCTCTTTAAGAAAGCTTAAGTCATTGGATCCCTGCTTCACTTCTTGTCACACAATAATGCTGACCTGAGAAAGCACCTATTACAGGTCCTTGGAAAAGACTCTTGGAAGATCACAGCTTTCCTACCTCACTAAGCTTCCCTTAATTTTATCCCCCTGTTCCCAAGAATTCTCTGAGCCTGTGTTTCCCTGACAAGTGGATCACTTCTAGTGTAAGGAAGGCTGTCCTGTCAATAGCCGAGGATTTATATTCCCAATCCCACATGGAAATGTAGGCTTACTACTCCCTGCTACTGGGAAATTTATTTTCTTTCTTGCTCTATCTACAACATACCACAAATGACCCCTAGGTCAGGGGTCAGCAATCTTTTTCTGTAAAGGGCCAAATAGTAAGAATTTTATTTTGTAGGCCACGTGGTCTCTGACACAACTACTTACCCCCGCTGTTGTAGTGTGACATCAGCCAGACACAACATGTAAATGAATGTGTGTGGCTGCATTACAATAAGACTTTATTTACAAAAACAGGTTGTGAGTCAGATTTGGTCTCCAGGTCACAGTCTGCTGACCCCTGCTCTAAGGTCAAACCTCAAGCACTCTTTGGTCTATGGTTGCTGGATATACAATGAAAGTTATCCAAGGGAAAATGACGTAAAGGAAGTTAAAAGCCAGTTCAAGTTTATAAGATCTATCCCTTGAGTAACATAACAATTATAAAGCCTCATGTCAAGTTGCCACTTAGATGGATGCCACCACAATGGCTTTTAAAAACCTCTGTCATACTCTAGTAGTTTTCCTAGACTGAACTTTTATGACTTACTGAGCAGATATCAAATAGAATTAAGTGCTAAACATATTTGGAGATCAGTTTTTAATTTATAAAAATCTTTTGAAGAATATTAACAGATTAGAACTTCTAGTATATTGAAGATTCACTTGAACTTATTGTTTGTTACAGTCCAGGCTGCTTAATATATGCAAATGTGTGATTGTCCAGAAGATATCATATATAAAGATTAGAAAGAATCTCAGTTTTTAAAATCAGGGGGTAGCAGATTTTAATAAAAGAGCTATTTTTTTTTTTTCCAGAATTCAGGTAACACTTTCTCTCATGACCATGGACATTCTACGCAGAGGGTGGTGGGAGAAAAAAATGTACATTGAAGAACTTAGGATGCCTTTTACCAATTTCTAAAATATGAACTGAAATACAGAATTTAATCCACATGAGATTTCCTGCTTATTACCTTGTATATTGTGGTCACATAGGATCAATGAAAACCAGAAATTTATAGCATGTTTGTCCCCCATAGGTGCTTGATTTATATTCTTGGTTGCTATTATTATTTTTATTCTATTTGAGATCTGATTACCCTTAGTATTAAATTGTGCATTTGGGATCTCACCAGTCTTTTTTATTGGCATAAAACTTCTAAGGTGCTGATCGCAGACTTTCACATAATGATTAGAACAAAATCAGAGGAAAGAGATTCAGGGAACTGTTTGCTTTCTTGTAATCCACACATTATGTACTTGAGATGGCAAAATGCAAAGATGGTCTGTCTGCTTAATAAAAAACCTTGTCTTAAGGTATTTAGCCACAGAGGACCTCAGAGCTATTATCTGAATGATATGGGGTAGGTCCTCCTAGTAACCAAGGTGGTCTTTCCTGGCTTGGAAAAACCCTGGGTGTGATACATGCAGATCTGGCAGCATGACCCTACAGGATATTAATAATACTGATCCAGAGTAAACTGATGTATTTTCTAATGGTTTTCCTTTTAGACCCTAGTGCTGTAAACTAAGCAGTCTTATGACCTCACCCTAAGACCGGCCAACCCAATTCTTCTGCATGGGGTATTGAGCGAGAGTGATTGGAGCAAGCCTGGGGTCTGGAAGCCAGCAGCATCACTAGGCAGGCTAAGATCACCCTTCCCTCCCCCCACCCCCACCCCCACTTCTAAGTGACTAAGCAATACATAGCTTGCTTTTACATCCCACGTGTGCAAACCTGTCTTGAACATCATCTCAAAAATATTAAATCTCTTATTCATCTCCTATGACAAACCTTCCCCTACTTGTGAAATAAGAAAAATTAGAACCATGTTGAGAAAAAAAACTAAACAGATTTGGTTTTTTTTTTTCTCAACAATTCAAAATTCAGGCCTATAAATACTACTTCATTTAGGATTGTGGGGCCACTGCTTGCCAAATGGCATCCAGAACTGACTAAGCCAGTTGCATTACCATTCTGGGTTCCCTAGAGTGAGTCCACATCTATCATCAACCAGCTTTTAAGATGCCCAGTCATTACTAAACCATTCCCCTCCAATCACCCAAAATAAACTACAGGTAACAAGATAAATAGGATGTGCTTCTCCTTGCTGAGTGCATTGACTTAAGGCATAGGCACATTTCCCCCTCTTTGAACAGAGATGGTGTAATCCCCTGTCCCAGCACAAGAGCTGGCCAGGGTGACCCTGGAACATGATGATGAAGGTGGAGTGTGGCTGATGAGCAGTAGCTGATGGCGGGAATCATAGAGCTGGCTCCACGCTTGGGGGAGCAGGTGCTGATAAAGACCCTTGACTCAGTTTATAGTAATGTTCAGTGAGCAGTTGTGGCAGCACGAAGTACTTTTTACATCTGTGATTCTTGTAGAAAATGTAGTAGTGGGTTTAGGAAGATGAATATCCCAGAACTGAAAAAATATATAAGATGATCCACTCAGAGTTTGTGCAGGCCTTTAAAAATAAAAGGCACATCTTTAAATTACCTACCAATCCCAATAAACATATAAAAAATAATTAGGTTCCCAATGCTAATCCTAACTAGACTTCTATCTCAAAATGTCTTCTCTTGGGGTACAGGTTCTGCTCTTAGGGATTTTGATTGAACTGATTATTTCGGGTTGGAGTATGTTGGATAAAGTCAGATGTGAAGCCATAACAGTTTCGGAGCCATAATTTTTTTCTTAGAGACATATTGCCCATTTATTCTTTGCATCCTAACTAGACTTCTATCTCAAAATGTCTTTTCTTGGGGTACAGGTTCTGCTCTTAGGGATTTTGATTGAACTGATTATTTCGGGTTGGAGTATGTTGGATAAAGTCAGATGTGAGGCCATAACAGTTTCGGAGCCATAATTTTTTTCTTAGAGACATATTGCCCATTTATTCTTTGCCTGTCAGACCACTGAGTAGCTTCCAGCCAACTGAGGAGCAGCTGTTACCCTATTTTGTGCTGATTTACAATACCTATTTTGAGTGTGGGAAAATATGTGAGTTTGAAGGGAGTAAAATAGCAGAAGTTGGGTGAGCAGTTCAAAATTTGCAAGAACGTCTCCTCCTCATGTATCCAACTATGGTACATTTGGCTGCAAAGGTAGGGCAGACATTTTGAGTTCCCATGGCTGGCTTCTACGGCAGTGTCTCACCCCTAACTTGAATGGGGGGACGTTGGCCAGCCTTACTAAAGCTACAAGAGGAAAGCAAATGCCTGTTTTTGATACAGGAGTCTCGTTGTTTGAGCATGACTTGGAGATTCCCGCCATCGCTGAATTGTAATGACTCTAGAGGAGAAGATCTGTTACTCGAACGTGTAGAGATGAACATTGTATAAGCGTCCAACATACTGTGTGATTCTGAATGGTCTGGGGAATGTTGGGCCTGAATTAGTGTTTATATTTTGTCATGGAGGTGGTGGGATGACATGAAAAATGACAGTGGATATCACAGGGTCACCCATGGTTTCTTTTGTACTGAAACCTCATTTTATACAGAGGATATATATATTTATTTATATATATTTATATATATTTATATCCACCCACGCACACACTCACACGTACACTCACACACTCAAAAGGTCTTTGATAGGCTTTCTGTGTTCTAGTAAAAATAGCTGGCAGCCAGTGTCTGAAGCCAGAAAAGGCCTTTATGCTGCCGATATTGTCCACTATGGATAGTCTTTCAAAGGCAGACACTTGTGTTTATCTGACAAGTGGAACCAGTTCCTGCCTGGGACAGGAATAATCTCCCATTGGCGCAGACGCAGATCTCGAAGACCTTCTGCCTCGTTCCTGTAGGCGTGTAGGATCCATGAGGCAGTCTAGGTAGTTTGATTTTCGCAGCATCTAACTTAATCTAAAAAGGGTGAGTAAGAAGGAAAGAGTCAGTCAGAGGCTGTCATCTGTTTTCCTGACATTCAGGAACATTCAATTCAGGAATGTTCAATTCAACTTAAATCTAATGAGCACCTACTATATGCTGAGCATTCTTGGTACTGAGGACTTAGAGATGAACAAGACAGATAATGTCTCTACCCTCACAAAAGCTTACATTCTAGCAAGATAATGCTGCATTGGCCTATAGGAGCATTTTGCAAAAGTATGTCATGAATAGAGTCCTAGAATCCAGTAAGTGTGAAAATGCTACATTGAAGAATTTTCTATACTATGGGATTTCTCAGATCCTACATCTGTGTACAAGGTGAGTCTGGAGGAAGAAAGTGGAATATGGAGCATTTTCTGAGTTTTGAATGAACAGTGAGCCTTTTATTTTCCATAACAACTTGCAAGGTTGGTGTTCTATAGAATATACTT
>NW_007733288.1:42639-43189 GCF_000696425.1 Galeopterus variegatus
GATTCTGATAGTTATAAACTGCACGTGTGAGGCAGTCACTATTTTTATATGTGTGTGTTTTGCAGTTTGTAGCTGTTTGAAGAGGCAGTTGTGATAACTGAATGCTCTATCTGACTAAGTCTTTTAAAACAAAATAGCAAATGCTAAACCCATCAAAAGGGGAGCTTTTATATCCACAGAGTGGGTGTACAGAGGCAGGTGGAGACCTATAACCTCTAAATGTGTAGGAAAGGTAGAGCAGAGTTTTGCCTTAAGAAAAAAATAAAGCTTTTTTCCATCTTTCATTCTTGAATAGAAAAGTTTGCTTATGAACACCTTGAAAGCATTTTTAAAAGTTTTCAGCCAACTCATTTTTTGTGAAGGATGTGGCTTACCTTGCTTGCAAAAACACAAGCAGCGTTTCTGTTCACCCACCTGGGTTTGTGTTGGGGGAAGAGAATGAATATCTGCAATTCTTCACCCTTTTGTTGCCTAGTCTTATCCTATTATGTTTTGGCTTATTCTGGTTTAAGATAGCTATCGGATCTGCTTCTCCATTCTCAATGAGAAC
>NW_007733288.1:44274-48384 GCF_000696425.1 Galeopterus variegatus
TGAACTTTGTCATACTTTCTGTGTCTTCCATGGAGGTAGAATCAGAAGTTAAGAAAATAGATCTGGGAATCAGACATGCTTGCAATCAAGCCTTGGGTGGCCACAATATGACCATGGGCAAGTCTTTCTTCCTTTGCCTCTTTCCTTTCCAAAATTTCTCAAAGCCTCAGTTTCCTCATCTATGAAATGCTTCAAATAGGGCCTGACACACAGGAAATGCAAATATGTATTAGGATTGTTGTTATACCAGTGAAACATAAAGAAATCTTGAGCCACTCTTCAATACAGTTGTCAAAAGAAGATTCAGAATGCGTCAGTAGTTGCCAGAGGCTGGGGAGGGAAGGTGGTTTGACTGCAAAGGAACAGCATGATGGGATGCTCTGTATCCTGATTGCAATGGTGTTTACATGTCTCTATGTATTTGTGAAAGGTCACGAACGAGTGAATTCTATTATATGAGAGATTAAAAAAAAATCAGCCACACTCTATGCTAATTATGGTAAAACAGAGACTAATACTCCTTAGAAAGTATTTTTGCCTAACTAACTCATTTAATGAGAGAAATAATAACTAAAACTCGACCATCCCCTGAGTATTGTAGATTTTAATATTATTACCAGATAGGAATGTATGAAGATTCTCTGCTACAAAGAAAGTATCCCAACTTAGGAAGCAGGGACCTCAGCAACGGGGCTCAAACTGCTTTGATTCAGACCCATTTCTTGAGTTTTATTTCTGTTTTTAACTTTCAAATACCTTGAACATGTAAAAAAGGACCATCATCTGCTCTGCCTACCGCTGACTCCCCGTTCTGTTTCCACCACTCCCTCTGGGTAGGGCAAACCCTCTTGGGCTCACGAAGTGGCAAGCTGACCAGCAGGGTGTCACCTCTAGCCGTCCCAGCCACACCACTTGGATGCCGTGAGAGAGCTCTCCCCGCTTCGCAAGGCTGGGTTCCTGATGACTGCTTCTGGGCAGCAGCCTTCTCCCTTGATATTTTTTTCCCTACAGTGACTCAACCAGAGTCACAAAGAGAAGCCACAAGCCTGTAGCACTTAAGTAGAAGCTCAAGCCAGTCCTTTCTTAACTCATTCATTCCTTTCTGATCTCAGTCTTTGGTGTGTGCCAAAAACCCCCCAATCCCCTTTTCTCCTCCTCACAAGACTTTCTCCAAGGTGGGGCTGAGCCAGGTGTGGTTCCACTTCTTGTTATGGTCTCCTTTGTTTGCATGTGGTTTTTCTCAGGAAACTATCAGATGTGATAAGGAGGGGGTCTTGTTACCACAGCAACAGAGAGTGACATCTCTGCAGGGCAGCCTTGGTTAGGACCTTAATCCAACCCAGTTGAGGTACACTGTGCTCTAGACCTCCCGTCTTGCTTTTGAAGTTTGAAGACGGTTTCGTGCCATTTTCTGTTTGTTTCTGTCCTATGCGGTCTGGCTGACTTACACCGTTGATTCAGAGTTTTCTAACTTCTTTTGATTCCTCTAATGTTGCTCCTTTCTCCTTACAGTGCAAGTCCTTGTTCTTGTAGCGCTGCCTGCTCATCCCTTCTCAACAGCACTGCCGACCTCCTTCCCTCCCTCCCTTACTTCACCAGTTACTCAGTTTTTAACTCCCAGTTTCTCCCTTCTCAGCACACTAGGTCATCTCTAACCTGGACTATTGTAACTGCCTCACAAGTTTTGTCTGCAATTTGTCCCTTTTCCCAATGTGCTTCACACAAAAATATATTTAGCCAAAGTAAATTTTGAATATGTCACTTCTCTTATTAAAACTTCACAAGTTCCTTAGTGAAGATCTGAACTCCTGAGCTTATTCAGCCACTTAGAATTTGGCCTGACCTATTTTGTGGGTCTTATTTCTCTTTCTTACCATAATCATCAGTTATGTTTTACTGAGGGCTTACTAGTAAACTAGTCAACACCTGGGTAAAGTAGTTGACACTTAGGTAAATTATTGTTCATAAGTTGTAAACAGGGTATTTTAGGTTTTTACTGTAGCCACTAATTATTTTACTTTGACAGTTTTATATCTTTTCATTTCTTATACCCTTATACCTTTTTTTTTTCTTTTCATCCTGTACTGTCTAGGACTGTCCAATATAGTGTTGATTGGAAGTAATGGAAATTTTACTTCTTCCTGATCTTGTAGGGAAACTTTCGATAATTTAGCATTAAGTATGTTTTTTGTTCTAGGGTTATTTTCCCCAAAATACTTTTTAACCAGATAAGGGAGCTCCCATCTATTCTTATTTGTTAAAAATTACCACATTAATTAATGTGAATTGCTCAAAAACTATTTTATTCTATCATTAGTGTGAATTTTATCAAATGCTATTTTATTTTGTAATATATATTAATATATTTTTCTTTAATATATTAATGTGGTGCATTATATTAATTTTCCAACAACAATCCACTCATGGTTTTGTCATTAACCCAACTTTATAATTATGTATCATCTTTTCTATATGTTGGGAAAATAGAATAATTTAATCAGGTTCCCTTGCCTGAGGGACAGTTGGGGGTTGTATGGCGCATTCGTTGTAAGCAAATTGTGTGTGGGGGGGTGAAGTTAGTGCACATGCACAGCGCTGCAACCTGGCTGGCATCTGCTTCAGGCATCTGCCCATGCATGGCCATATGCTTTGACCTATGGCTTCCAAGGACCTGTTTGCCAGTTACTAGCTCATAGACCTGCGTGTGAGGGGTCTGTAAGCTCCAGACCCAGCCCAGCAATTGGCCCAGTTGGCAGGATTACGGGCAGGTAAGAGAGTGCAACACTATATTATATATATTCCCAAAACCATTTGTTAGTATTTTTTAAGGACTTTTCACTTGTGTTCATATATGAATGTATCCGGTAATTTTTCTCCTATTTAAAAAAATGTTTAAAGTTTATTAATATATATATATATTTTTTACATTCTATGATGTTGTGGAGCAGTTGAGGAGGAGCAAGATTGAGGCCTGTTGCACCCCCCCTCATTTCTGCAGGGGAGACCAGGGGGCTTCCAGTGGTGTCTTGGTCATTGCTGGGCTGGGTGCAGATGTCAGGGGGGTGTGGCCAAAGCCCTTGCCCCCCCCCCCTCACCCCAGCTCGGGGTGCTGGTTGCTGCTGGCTGTTGAGGGTAGGGCAGGAGGGGGCAGTGTGGCTGAGGTCCTCAGCCCACTGATCCAGCTCAGGAGACCCTGGAGAGCTTCCTGATGTAATTTTTCTTATAATATCTTTGTCGGGTTCTATCACTTTTCTATAATCCAGAGTTGTTTATTAAGATTAGAATTATTTGTCCCTTGTCTGTTTAAACTCACTGATAAACCCTCTGGGCATGGAAAGACATCTTATTTTCATTAAAAAATAAATATAGCATCACAGCTTCTGTGTTTTTTCTCAGATTGGTTTTTGTAAGTTATCTTTGTCTTGGTATTTTTCCATTTCATATAAAAGGTTTAAGTTTGTTGGCAGAGTTCTTCATAATATCCTCATTGTTTTTTTAAGGTCCTCCTGCATTTGTAGTCATGTCTTCTTTTTCCCTTGAACAGTACCACCAGAAGTGTATTTTGCTAGTCCTTTCAAAGAGCCAACTTTCCGTTTTGGCAGTCCTATCTATTTTATGTTTATTTCTAGTTCTTGAATCTCTCCTTGTCTTTTTGTTCCAGATGAGTTACAATAATTCTCCAGTTGTTCTAAGTTCTAAACTGTGCTGCTGTGTTAATTTTTGTCTTTCCTAATTTTAATATATGCATTTAAGGGTATTCATTTTTCTTTGACAACATCACAAAGAAGAATTTGTAATACAAGTGCAAATATTTTCTAATTTTAGTATGATTTCTCCTGTGGCCCATGAATTTTATAGAAGGATGTGCCTCAATTTCTAAATATACAAGATTTCCTAGTATTTATTTCTAGATATTTCTGGTATATATTTTCTTCATTGATTTTGAACTTTTGAACATTGTTTTTTGAACTGACAATCTTATAATAGAGAATGTTTTCTGTATGAAACCAATTCTTTAAACGTCAAGACTAAGTTTTGGTCTTGTATCAATTTTTTTTTTTTTTTTTTTTTTTTTTGTTTTTTTCCGTGTCCGGCAACGGCTCGCCACCC